>NC_092209.1:82863498-82917493 GCF_043381705.1 Parasteatoda tepidariorum | reverse complement strand
TATATATATATATGTATATATATCCTACTTATAATAAATTTTTTACAAAAATAAGTACGATTTTAAAAGTTCTATAGTACTTTCTTTAAATTTTTATTTCATGAATACGAAAAAATTATTTTTCAAAAAATTGGATGTAGTATTAACTAAATAATCAGATCTCACAACAACCAAATAATTAAACAGTATCGACTAAATTATTTTGTTAATTTTTATTATACTGTTTAGCAATGATTGGAGATAGAAACTGTTTGAATTATAAGGTTTAAAAAAGTTAACATCGTGTTAAACGAAATCGAATGTTTCAACGAAATCTAATGAAACCTTCTGAGGGATAAATATTTAAAAGAACGACTTTAATTTTTTGTTTCTCATGAACCACTCAACTGATTTGATTCGAATCAAATTTTTCATGTCGCTATTTGAAATTGCATAACGTGATGTGAAAATTATGTTATCATTCAAAAAAAAATTTTAGCGTTATTAAATGAAATAATAAAAATTATAATTGTTAAATAATTTTTACACTATTTTTTTTTCTTCAGTTAAATGATTTTAATAGCTATATTAAAAATATTTTAGGAGGCGCAATTAGTTTCAGGAGCTAATTAATTTGTGCTAAAGATCATTACGGAATCAAAAAAAAACAAAACAAAAAAAAAAGATTTTCTCTGAATGAACATAGTTTTTTTACAATAGATTTTGAATCTTGACTCTTTAATTATGGTGATTAAGGGATGTGACAAATATTCGATAAAGTATTTTTTGGAAAAGTATTTTTCGACTAAGTTCTCTTTTTGGGGGGGATTTGAATGGATTTAATAAGGAATAATTTAAAATCGTATTTTTTACAACACATTATTAGAAATAGTTTTTACTCAAATTTGTCAAATTCTAAAATTTATTAATTTATGTTCTTAAAGACGTAAGGAAAAGCGTAAGTTGGAAAAATTGAAACTAGATTACTTTATTTTGATCCATAAGTTATGTACTGCTGATTTTTTTATAAAAATTATAATCAAGGGCGTCTATTTCGTCATTTTTTCAACACTTTTTTCTTCTTCAAGAATTGAGATTTTTTTTTTTAATTTGTTTCGTTTTTGCTGTTTTTCTATTCTTATTTACAGCGCAGCGTTATAACGGAGCGTTTTTTATAGACATAATATTTTATTGTCACTTTTTTCCTGTTTGGTAAGACAGATAACAGTTTAATCCAGGGAAGTGTGATTTTCAACGTTAAGTTAAATTTCAGAAATTCATAAATTTTTTTCTGTTTTTTCTATCGTTCTAAGATTTTTTTTTTTTTCATTTTTTTCTATTCTTTTATCGTTTTTTTTAAACATATGACAATTTTTTTTTAAACATATGACAATGTGAATAATAAAAAATTAAGATTTTTAAAGTCAAAATTTTTTTTTTTGGTTTCTATCTAGTTTTTTTTTTTTTTTTTTTTTTTTTTTTTTTTTNTGTTTTTTTTTTTTTTTAAACATTTGTTTTTTCTTTTATAAAGTTTTTTATTATGACTTGGCAATTAAGAGGGTTTCTATTAAACTTCATTCTTCAAATTTTTTTTGAAAGTTCGATAAGTGGAAAACTGAGTTCTTTCTTTCAAAACGACTTTTTCTTTTACAAATTTTCTTTCAAAAATTAAAATCGATTTTTATTTTTTCTGTTTTCCTTATATATATAATCTTCTTTTATGGGCGTTTTTGTGATGGCACTGTATTTTTATAGATTATATCTTTTTTAACGTTTGAGGATATTTTTTTTTTCGATTTCTTTTTTTCAACTTTACCTCTTTAGTTTTTTAAATAGTACTCAGTTTTTTATTTATCTTAAATATTTCTAATTATCTTAATATCTAATTATCTTTATTATCTTAAATATTTTTTTATAGTTTTGTTTTCTTTTACTTCATACCAATAACATAACTAAGTTGTGATTATTTTTCAATGAGACTAAATTTATTTATGTACATAAAACTATTTATACTTATATATATATATACAAAAAAAAAATCATTAATAATATTTATTAATGATTTTTTTAAAGCGAAAAAAGATGCCGTTCTGCCACCGGATGTTCCTTTTCTTCTTCTTCTATATGTATATGTAACGTAAAAAGCTTCAATTAATCCTTTTCTGAATATCCTTTTCTTATCTAATTATTCAAAACGAAATGCTTTCTCACACTTTTAAATTCACATCCTGTCCTTTAATCTATTTTTGGCTGAAGTATGCATATATTAAAAGTAAGGCATTTTTCCTGACGACTTATAATGTCGTTGCCGAGTGGAAGGATTGAAACAGGTCTTAGGCAGGGAAGGAGGGTACAAAATTTATTTATCAATTATTGGACCGAGATCAGCTATAAAAGTGGTCACGAAATGTTGTGCTCTTCATTATAAGTTAGGGAAAATCTTGCAATGTAAATCCGTAAAATGTTTCAATTTAGGGAGAAAGGGAAATCTTAATAATTGTAATTGGTTTATCAAATAGGTCGCGCGATTACCACAAAGAGCAAAGGGGAAAATGCGTTATTTTTAATGAATCCATACTTGAGCCAAAAATAGATTACAGGACAGGATGTGAATTTAGAAGTGTGAGAAAGCATTTCGTTTTGAATAATTAAATAAGAAAGGGATATTCAGAAAAGGAATAACATAAAAGGATTGATTGAAGCTTTATTATGTTACATATATATAACCATCGTTAAACAGCTGATCCAATTTTAGGTTTACGGCTATTAATGCTCAACTCCGTAGCCTTGTAATTTTAAATTGGCTTTCTCAAGGAATTTTTTCAAAATTACTTATCTGCCAGCAAGTATTCCAGTTTTTTGTTAATACAGTCAAACCCCGCTATAGTGAACCTTCAAGGGACCGAAATTTTGGTTCACTATAACCGGGAGTTCACTATATCCGTTACGCAGGCAATTTAACTGATGGTTCCCAAATTCCTCCCTTTATTAAACTTTATTCAAATAAATGACTGAAAAATATTATGTAGTAGCAAAAAGTTTGTTATTTTTTATTACTCTTCGTCCTGCATACAAAAAAAAAAAGAAAAATTAGTAATCTTTAGCTGATGAACAATCCTCAACATCAGATATGGAAACACTTCCCGACTCTCAGATAATTTTTCCTGAATTTCTGTTGGTCCACTTTTTAAACTTGTCTAACCTGCCATTCGAGCACATAAAAGTAATCTCATAAAATCGGTTAGCCGATTCATCTGCATTTGTTCAGATACTGGAAGATTGCGGCTTCTTTGAATGCTGAACCACTTCAGTAATGCTTCTTCAACATCCTTGTGATCTGCTTTTCTCAAATTTTTTCTGCCATTTAAATTTTTTTCATGAGCAGAAATTGTTAATTGCCTATTTTTCCATATGTTACGAACTGTAGATTTGGATAGTTTATATTTCCTGCAAATATCAGCTTGATTACACCCATTTTAAATTTTTCTGATTATGCTCATTTCATCATCAATGGAGAACATTTTACGTTTACTGCTCGCCATAGTTAAATTTGAGACACTTGTTAGCAGGATTTTTTTGAACTGCACTGAGAGCAAAAATGAGTTGAAATGAGGGCCTTATCAACACATATTAGCGTCCAACTCTTTGACCAATAATGAATAATTACTCATTCCCTCTGACAGAAAATGCATATTGATCTCACTGACACCTTACAGGTACATCATCTGCCTGGGTTGGAAACATCTACTTGATTTGTTTAGGGATGGAAAAGTAAGATAAAAGAAGCATGCAAGAAAAAAATACTTATCGCTACCTTACCCACTATAGATAGTTTTAAAAATCGGTATATGTAATTATTTTGAAGTAGAAATTTCAAAATCATTACAAAAAAATGAAGAAAAAAATCAGTTGAAGACAGAAAAAAGTTCATTATATCCGACTTCATCAATTTTTTTGGTTCACTAAAAATAACATTATACGGGTATAGCAAGGCACGGGACCGAACATTTCTTTCACTATATCCGGGAGTTCACTATAAACAGTGTTCACTATAGCGGGGTTTGACTGTAGTACCAGTAGATCTTTTTCTTAGCTATCTAACCTTATGAAATTTAGTCCGACCTTTCATTGAGTGCCTTCTTGTTGGTTGTTTAGTATTTAAATCACTTTAACGATACTGAATTTCGAGTAGAAAATACTAGTGCTAAAGTGTCACAGCCTGGAGACATCTCTATTTATAAACTTGACCAAAAGCGTTATGAGAGTCTGGAGAGAAAAAATGGCCAGTGCTCAACGGCATTAGTATTATCTCTTTTGGAAGAGGGAACACTTTTAGTTCAGTTTTCAAAAGAGTGCAATATTGAATTGATAGATTTCCATATGGATTAAAACAAGAAGTAGGGAAACAAAAATTTGATAGAGATTGGTTCCTAAAATAAATTATTAAGTAACTAAAATAATTTCTCATTTAATGGTTTAATACTTATTGTTTGAGAATTGTGTTTTGAATTCGGGAGTGATTTGATCTCTTTGAAAAGTGAAGCATTCTCTTATAGGTGAAGAATTATACCTCACATATAATTACAGTACAGAACCCGTTATCCGGAAAACCAAAAAACCGGAACGAAATTCGATAAATTTTCCCACCATTTTTAAAAAAAAAATTTTTTTTCTTCATGAGCTTTTAGGATTTTTCTTTCTTTTTTGAAAGATGTTCACCTTACCATCATTTTGGAAATAATCATTAGTGTATTACTTCATCGTTTTTTCTTCTTTTTAAGATAATTTCCAAAAAATTTTATTTTTTAGTTTGGTTTAACAATAAAAAAACGGCTTTTTGTAGCGATTCAGAAAACCGGAAAAATCAGTTATCCGGAATAGCGATGGTCCCGATCGTTCCGGATAATCGGTTCCCTACTGTATTAAATTTCACAAACACTTAAAAATAACAAAAAGGTTTAAAATTATACAGCAATTTTTAAAAAAAAAAAATCATTGTAGATAAAAAAAATGTATCATGCTCTGTTACTTATCATAGTGCATAGCGTTTTTTAAAGGTGCCTATTTTTGTTTCTTAAAATCCCTTAAAGAGGCTCTTTTTTTATTGGGTGTTTTTAAAAAGTGCTTAATTCTCTCTTGTTGAAAATGAGATTTTTTTTCTTCTTTACCTTGTAGATTTTCGCCACATATTATGCAAAAGCTTGCTTTTCACATTTTTCTATTCAACGTTTTCACAATTCATTCAGACAATCCATTTCCGAATGCTGTTGGTTCATAACGTATGAAAATGCCAATCATTTTACATGTTTGATTAAATACTTGAGAGTCCTCATATGGGTATACTGGTTTTAAATACGGTGATATGATCTCTGATCTCGGGGTTTTAATCATTACAAACGCCTTTTAACATAAAATATATTTAATAACAAGAAGGATGATGATAATGCTACAGTGGCATGGAGGAAACTGATTAGAAACTAACTGATTTTACATTGCTGCGCAGAGCGCCATCTATTGAGTTATAGAAATTATAATTAGTATGGAGAAATAATATTAACAACTGGGTTGGGTTCTTGCACTCTCGTGTGCATTTTGTAAGATATTTGCAATTGCAGGCTTCATTTTCCATCCTCCGAAATCGAACAAAAAAATCTCTTGATCTTTTTATGTTGGCTAATATAATCAAGAAAAAAGTTCTTTTCAGAAACTAGTTATTTTATCATGATCATATAAAGTCTTTGAAAATAATTTTACATTTTGTTAAAGTATACAGTGCTTTCAAATATTTTTTTAGTGCTTAAAAAGTTCTTAAAAGGTGCTTATTTTTGTTGAAAGATTTGGCTATGCACCCTGCTTATGTAGTCTGTATTTGCATAATTATACTAATATAGATTGTTCTTGTTTCAGATACATTTTATGATACTTCAGAGGAAGTAGGAGAATTCGCTATGTCATCTCCAGACAGTGGAGTGCATGATCTATCGCAGATGGATCCGGAAGCCAGAGCGAAGGCTTACGAAGAAAAGCACCGTGAATTAGCTAAGGTACAATTGCCAGTTAATTTTAATCTTGCCCTGTTTTTATGTCTTCGTTTCTTTCATAGAAAAAAATTATATTGCATTTTCTTTTGAATTTATTATTTAATTTGATAGTTAAAATGTTAATAAATCATATGTTTAAGTGCTGTAGCCTTATTTATTTTTAAAAACTAAATAAGACCCATTTCAAATATTAGGGGCTTAAAATTAACTGTGGCCTTTCAAAACCACTTAAAAACTCAGACCAGCAATCAATGTAATGGGATATTTTGTTTTTGATATCGTGTTTAACTCTGTGAGTTTTTATATCAAAGTAGATAATTTCATCATAATTCTAACATTTCACATTCTGTAAAATGTAATTTTTTATTTAAATTCTCTTTCTTAAAATTTTAAAAAAAAAAATCTAATATATACATGCCACAAAATAATTATAGTCCTTAGAACCACTGACAATATTTTCTTATTTACTACCCCTTTTATGTAACATCAAAAGATACCTGTTTCTGAACTAGTAAATTGTATATTGTAGTGTGCATAAATTTTTTATAATTTTAACTGATTTAAATTGAAAAGGTATTGGTTTTTGTGAAACTGTTCTACCTTAATGTGCTCGACTTTAAGCTCCGGTTTTCGGTCTACCGAAGCAGGGGAGCTATCCTCTGCAGAGGATCAAAATTGTGATGGCATGTATTCGGATCATCCTCGGGGATGTTTCTCAGACCAGCGCCAACAGCCCATTCTGTAGCTCTAGTACTAAATAAAATACCTACCTATCTACCAACTTAGATTGAAAACTCATTGGGAAAAAATGAAAGGGAATATTTCTGTTTTCTAGATTGAAGAGGAAATCAACACTTTGCGACAAGTACTCTCATCTAGAATTCGACGTATGCAAGACTTAAAGAGAGAACTCGGTATCACGGTTTGGAAAGAGTTTAAGGATGACATGGAACAAGGAATAAAAAACTTACAAGAATCAACTGCGTATGTTGCTTTTTATTTACAAATATGTTTGTTATGTGGGTATTTTTTAATTGTGTATTATTTGTTTTTTGATTCCTTTATTTAAAATTTCTTTTCTTTAAACTTTTTCAAAATTATATTTACAAAACTGAAAACTGAATTCTTTTTGGACAAAAAACTGAGCTAAGAAACCCTGTAAAATATTTAAAATTCCTTAAATCCATTGTATTGATTTTGCAAATTGCCAATTTAAATAGATTTCATTCACAAAAATTACATGCTTAAAAAATACTCATGCTTGAAAAAAGTAATGAACGAAAAACATTATTTAATCAAAAACATCTAAAATTCCATTAACTGGAGTTTATACCAATGAAAAGAGATATAATTCAATCATCAAACTCTTTTGCAAATCTTGTTTTTAAATTAGTTCTTTTTCAAATATTATACCTGAATAATATTTATTAAGTGGAAATATCAAATATGTTATAAAATGTCAAAGCTCATGATTTCAATTGTTTGAGCACACGAACTGCAAGTTATAGTATTGAAAAGAAACTAGAATGACCTCTAAAGCTTATGATTTCAATTGTTTGAGCACACAAACTGCAAGTTATAGTATTAAAAAGAAACTAAAATGACCTCTAAGAAACAGAAAGTTCAAGTAAAAACAGTTTTGATTGAAAAGACAGAATCAAATACAAAAATAGTAGGAAATAAACACATTTACATAGATCATTTTCTTACTCAGAATGTTACCTTGTGTTTAAGGGAACGAGTTATCAATATCTCTATTATTATATTTGCATTATTTCTTAACTTTGTTTTAATATACTTCATTGATATTTCTTTTATTAAATTTTAAAGTTAAAACTTTATAATTACTGAAACAAATTTATTTCTAATTTGTAGCTAAAAGGTATGATGGTAGATAACTAAGATAGTAATAGAAATTTATGACAGTAGAAGAAGTTTTAATGTTTTGTATATGTTTATTTATTATTATCATTAACCCTCTGAATGGTAGTCCCAGAATTTTTCTGAACTTTATGACTTTTCTGATTCAAAAACCAGCTTCTTCCAGTGCAATTTTACCCCAGGATTTGCTTGCTGTATGAAAAGATCTCATGATTTATTTTATTTTATAACCGTCGTTGAACATCCAACCCAATTTTTTTTTTTACGTTACCAATGTTTGACTGCGTGGCCTTGTTAATTTTTAAACCAATCCTGAAGGCGAGAGACTTCCTAGATCAAGTATTGGGAACATCTTCGCCTTCGTAGAGAACTTTTTGATGGAACTAACCAGCATTTGTGTTACATGCAGAGAAAAACCACGGAAACATCCCACAGTTAGCGGGAACTTAATAACTTAGCTTAACTAATAACCTAGCTTAACTAATGAACACATGAATTTTATTTTTAGATACCAGAAGACAAGCCAAACTTTGAAAACTGCCTCTGAAAAAACATCTGAAGCCTTTGGAACCATTGGAGCTAGTGTTAGCAAAAAGTTGGAGGAAGTAAAGTAAGTTAACCACAAACAGTGGGTGTCAAATAATTTTTTTTATTACCTGCCTTTATTTGTGGTAAATACTGTGTGTAAGACTTTTAAACAACAATAACATTAAATTTTAAATGAATTGAAAAGATAATTTGTTTTGCCTAAAAACATATTCTTTTAAAATAACGAATTTGAATGTTGCCTTTTGTCGCACCACTGCATTAAGCTTTCTGACTCACGCAAGGAGGTTGTGGCTCTACTCCCTTTTCCATAGAAAATAATAAACATTAATGAAAAGAGAAAAATAACAATTATTAAAATAAATATTTATAAATCTTTTATTTAAATATTTTATTTCAATAATTTTTCTTCCTTCTTCTCTTTTCATTAATCTTTAATATTTTCCATGTTCTCTCAATATTTTTAACTTATATATATTATATGATTCTATAGAATAGAATTTCGTAATCCCATTATTAATTTTCGATATCTCCTTGTACAGGGTCGGTTGAACTCAAGTAGACTATTTAATTAATGTGCCATCAATAACTGCTCTATCAGGGTGCATAACATTTTTAAAAAGTGCTTGAAGGTGCTTATTTTTTGTTTTATGTTTTTTTATTCTGGGTTTGTAAAAAGTGCTGAATTTCGCTTTCTTTTAAAAAGAGATTTTTTCTTTGCCGTGTCGATTGTTGTTCTAAATTAATAAAAATGCATGATTTTCACAATTTTCTCTGCAATATTTATCAGAAACTAGTTATTTTATCATGATTATGTAAAGTTTTTGAATTTTGTTAATTTTATTTTTATGAATTAGGAACTTTAAACGATAGAGAAAAAAATTTTTTTATTACTGCACAGATCCAAATTATGATTTTTTTGGGGGGGGGGAGTGATTAAAAACATTTTTTGAGTCCTTAAAAAGTACTTAAAATGTGCTTATTTTTTGTTGAAAAATCTGGCGACGCAGCCTGTCTATTCATGTTTTAAACCTTTATAAAACTTATATACTTTTTCATTATTTTTGTGTGATATAATTATTTTATATCAATGTATCTTATTAGTGAGTAATTTTTGCAGGCAATCTTCTACTTTCAAAGCCCTTGAAGAAAAAGTAGGCACTGCTTACACAAATGTCAAGGTAAATAAATAAATAACTTCATTGGACCTTCTGTTACTCCATATCCGAGCGTGATAAGATGTGTTTGTGGTGTCGGAGTTAATAAATGAATTTCAATGTGTCTGTAGTCTTCAAAATTGTGTTGTTATTATATATTGATGTTTAACCTCTGTTTATCTTTAGATATGTCAAAATTGTTTGTATGCCAATGAGTCATTATAGCCTTTGATCTCTTTTGTGTGACTTATGTATGTGTTGTTTAAAAAAAAAAGTCTTTTTCCTTTTTATAAAATACAACTCCGTAATTTTTTGCATTTAATAAAATATTTGTTAAATTAGTGCACATTTTAAAATTTTGACAGGATTGGTTATTTGTTTTTTTAAATTCCGAATCTAAATTTTTAGACATTGTTTCCTGCAATGCAATTTTATAAACATTTAAAAAGTTAAATTTTCTATAAAAAAAAAATTTTAATATGTCAAATACAGGTCAAACATATCAAATATAAGTTTTTAAATGAATCAAAAGTCAGCTAAAAAAATTTGAAACATTTTATAGTACTTTTGATCTAATGATTGAACTTTCATTTACTAAGATACAATTTTATTGATTCCAATGGCACTCTTTAAATCAAATAGTTATTAAGTTCAAACTATCAACTAAGTTACCAAATAGGACAAAACTTACTTTCTCTGAAAAAGTTTACTCTTTTTGTCTACAGGATTAATGTTTTTAACCCTTCAGGTGTGTGTTTAGCGGCAATATAAAAACAGGTGATCGAAAGTTTTCGCATTTGATACTCTATATTTCTAGAATTACTGCAGCCAGTAAAATAATAATGATTATAAGCAAAACATTTTTTTATGACTAATATGTAATTTTAAATGCTAAAATTTAAAAAACAAAAAGTTTAATAATCAGTCAGCTTTAAAATTGTCTTTTCATTCAAATTATTGGACTTTTTCATTTAAAATTTCGGTTTTAACGTATAAAATTTCATTGTTTAATATAGTATAAAAATGTTAGGTAATAAGTTGGTAATTATGTAACATATTATTTAAAAAATTATGTTATAAGTATATGATTTTTAATAATTGGGAGAGTAAAATATTTTGATTTTATAGTTAGTTAAATTGATGTAGGTAAGTATAAAGAAATTAACAGTAACTTAAACCCACCATTTTAACTGAATTATTACAACCTCATTCATCGCTGGCCAATTGAAGTTAGAAATCATTGCCAATTCAAAAAAAAAAAGTTAACCTCTGTTTGCACATTCCTTGACCATTGTTGGTCACTCATACTAAGTGTATATAGTGATTATAGTTTATCTAATTATGGTGTCATGATCACTGCAGATAAAATATATCCATTCTCTGATATACCATCACTGTGATATACCATACCTTGTAATATCTTCCTTTTTTTATACACTTATAAGTAAAAATGATTAAGCCAAACTGTTATTTTTTATATTTTTTAATTGCATATGTAAATGTATTTTCTTGAAAAATTGTTTTAACTAAAGCTGGCCTTTAAAGGAGCATGTGGTAATATTTATAAATAAATACAGTCGGACCCCGATTTAACGAATTCGTCGGGACCGGAAATTTTGTTCGTTAAATCGGGGTCATTCGTAAAATCGGGGTTCAAAAAATATTGTTTTTTGTACATATGTATTATTAAAAATTACTAGTTATAAACGACTATCTAAGATAAGAAAGGAATTTCCTGTTTGACTCAAAGTCCACATGACAAACCCCCGGAAAATGACCTTGCAAGTGCAATATCTTATTGACTCTGTCCACCTACCCACAACGAATTTAGTTTTTCCCTGTTGCAGGCTTTTCTTTCGTTTGAGACGAATATGCACTTTTTCTATTTTATTCCTCCCAGGAAAGATTTTTTTCCCTTTAGAATCTGCCAATTACAAAAAAATGCAATATTTTTCTGATCAAAATTAATGAAAATTTTTTTTTCCGGATGCTGAAATAATTCGGGGTTAATTATTCGTTAATTAGAGGTTTTTGCTGGGGTTGAAAAAAAATTCTTTAAATTGCGAAATTAGTTAAATAGAGGTTCGTTAAATCGGGGTCCGGCTGTATTTATTAATTACAGATAGCATTCCTTAATTTGAAAATAATTTCTTAGTATCATATATGTTTACATTTTTAACCACCTTTTGCAGTATATGTTAGATAATCAGTACAATTAGTATAAAATAAATTTAATTTATGTTTTAGTAAACAACAATTAATTGCTACAATAAGGCAAGATACTGAGATAATATTTTTTTGTACATTTTATTTCCTAATGTTATGTAGAAAAGTATAATTTATTTGATATTTCAAACATATAAGTGTTTCAAATCTAAATTTTCTAGACTAAAGTTAGTGGGACCAATAGTAGCGACCTGTCTGAAGAAAGTGGAAATAATGGACAGCCTCTCATAGCAAATACAACCCCGAGTGAAATTTCTGCTGAAAAATCCTAAAAAGGGGGATCTTTAAAAAAAAATCAATCATGCTAAGGGTATTGTTTGCACTTTGGGTGGTACTTACATAAGCACCATTCTTTTTTTTTAAAATTGTGTGAATTTTATTTATTTACTGTTCAAGAAATGTGCTTATTAATTCATTTATTTTTATTTGCTATTTTGTTACATGAATAGTATCTTGTGTATTGTATGTATCATTTATTAAAAAGGACCTTTTTAATAGTTCTTTGCAATGTTTAATTATAAATACTCAGAGGGGGTAAAGATGGGTAGTAAAGTTTCTAAATCTATTGCTCTTGTTTTTCTTGTGAAATTTAATTTCTTTTAACCGCTAAATATTTTTTATGAAGAAAATATCAAATAAATTTAATGATGAAATTTTATATTTTTAAAATTTAAATATTCTTCACATTCAAGAAGATAATTAAGGATACGTTGTTTGAAATGGAAATTTTTCCCTTTTACATTTAAAATATGGTTTTATATTTTTATAAATATAGGTTTTTACTAGTTTTTTTTTTTTTGTCCCCTTCAGTGGTTTTTATATTTAAGGGCTTCTTATACATACTTTTGCCACCCACTCTGAATATTTAATTATCTGATGTTGCAATTTTATTTCATATTTATTATCCTGAAGTAAAATAGTGGTTAAATTCTCCAAACTGTATAATAACTTCGAAATGTTTTTTTTTTTTTTTTTCAAAAGTAAAGAATTCTCATACCTATAGGTATAAGCATGGTGCGTGGAGTTTTTAAAAGGTGTTTAAAGGTACTTATTTTCGTTTTTTAAAGGCCCTTAAAGGTACTTTTTTTTATTGGGTGTTTTTAAAAAGTGCTTAATTTTCCCTTTTCGAAAATGAGAGTTTTTTCTTTATTGTGTCGATTTTCGCTACGTATTATGCAAAAGCGTGCTTTTCACATTATTATATTCAACGTTTTAACAATTTATTCGGCCAAAAACCATTTTATTTTACATTTGGTCCATAGAGTAAAAACGCCAATCATTTTACATGTTTGATAAAATACTTTGGATTCCGCAAGTGTGTCTACTGAGCTGGGTTTCGGTGAAAATATAGCACTCGCATGTGCAACTCTGCTGTATTTTACAAGATATTCTCAATTTCAGGCTTCATTTTCCACCCTCTGATATCGAACCAAAAAATCTCTTGATCATTTTATAATGGTTAAAGTAATCAAGAAAAAAGTTCTTTGTCTAAAACTAGTTATTTTATCATGATCATGTAAAGTCTTTGAAAATTATTTCAAAGCAAGCTCAGTATATAGTGCTTAAAAAGTACTTATTTTTTATTGAAAGATTTGGCTACGCACCCTGTATAGGATTATATATAATCATGAAATTTTAGAATTTTTTTCAAATATGGCTGTTTAAATTTAATTTCTGTTCTAAGTATATAAAAACCACTTTCTTGTGAATTTGTTAACCGAAAATTAATTTTACGTTACACTTGAAAAAGTATATGAATATTCAGATATTTATACTGATTTTAAAGAAAATTGTTTCGATCATTTCCATCGGAAAATGTATTGGAAATAATTTGTGATAAGTGCTTTTCAAAGGTTTTATAAACATATAAAGTTTATGTTTCAAAATAATATATTTCTGATAATTTGTTTTTTCTATAAATGTACATTTGTCCTTAAGTAAATGTCTAGTCTTTTTATATCACTTATTGATTGATATGCATGTTTCTAAGATATTTAAATGGAATAGCTTTAACCTGTTATTTCTTAAGGTGAAATTTATAACGACGTATGAAGTGCCTATTTCTATTTTCGGAAATATTTGTACGAGATTTTTTTTTTATTAATTAAAGCATTATTTCTGAAGCTAAATATTTGTCTTTTTAAAATGAAAAATAAAATTGTATTTTGAATGATTTGTGTATTGCATTTTATTAATAAATACACTAACATTAAAAATCAAAGAACTTAGTTGTCGTGATTCATCATTTTTAATGTGGTTAGTTGAAAAATTTCTTGTAAAAATGGATGGAAATATATTTTGTTAGAAAAAAAATATCTTGTGGGTATGATAACAGCTGTAGTTTAATGAATAACTCATAAAATGTAAGATCTGTTAAATTTTTTTAAAAATTTCAGCAATAATAATTTGACTTTCATCACATTAATACATTCTACTTGATTCACTTGCTATAAAAAAAATCACTAACTGTTTCACTTCAAATTGACACAGAAACCATGATAAGGTATGTAAACTCAACAAATTCTTATATGGGAACTGTGAGGGCTCAGAAGATAGAGCGCACATCCCCCAATGAGGTGACCCGGGTTCAGATCCCAGTGATGGCTGGTGAATATGAATTCCACAACCAGCTTGCATCAACCACCGTGCTGACTTAGAATATTCTCAATGGTAAACAGATCATAGGTCAGACTAACCGTGGTAGATTTTCCTCTCCATTAATGCAAATGCGGGTTAGTTCCATCAAAAAGTCCTCCACAAAGGCGAATTTCTCCCAATACTTGATAAAGAAGTTCACTTGTCCTCTGGATTGGCTTCAAACTTACAAGGCTACAGAGCTGAACATTGGTAGTTATAAACTCAAAAATTGGGTCAGCTATTCAATGACTTAAAAATAATCTTTAGGAGATTGTTTATATGTTAGAAATTATATTGAAATTTGGAGCTAAATATACCATATCAGACCCTAGTGTTTTCATATTTAGTTATCATATCATTAATCCTAGTGTTTTCATATTTAGAAAAATGACAAATCAACTATTTAAACTATCTATGTTGATGATTATTGGTCAGAAGCCCAAAGCAATTACTGAAACATCTTGAAAGAAAATTAGACATCAAACACAATAAATTTGTAAAAACATTGTAAAGGGGATAGAATTCGAAAAAAAGGCAGATAAAATTTATCAAGTCATAAAGATTTCATATTGCAAAATATAAACTTAGTCTCCTATCGATGTAAGCATTCAATTAAAGAATCCTTGTAACCCAAATTTACCTTATTGAGAACTAATTAAGGGTTTAACGTATTTAGCAGTTAGTACTAGATCTGAGAGGTCTCTAGTTGAGCGGTATCTCCTGCGAATGCTGTGCAAAGCGTTGAGGTAGCGAATATGCATCTTGCTGTTACCCTGGATGCATATTCGTGACCGTCGTGCTATCATGTCTTTCCATTTGACAAAGGCGTATAAGCCTAAAATTGAGCACACAAGCATGCAAATGTATGTAATTCCAATAAATTAGATCTGATATTGCTTAGTTTACTTAAGGAGTAAACTAAGACAATACTTAACATGTTTTGATAGAGCACATTGGATAACTGAAAAAAAAACAATTTTGAATACCTAAATAAAGCTAAAAATTATGTACTATTGTTTAATGATGAACAAATAATAGGTTAGACTGATTCGGCTAACTTTAAGGATAATAGAACATCTTCTAAAGGTTATCGTTTTAAACTTAATAATAGTTTAATATCATAGGAATCTAAATACTGTAGTTTTATTTTCAACAGAATCTGAATGCATGTCGTTAACAGAAGTTTTAATTTAATAATGGCAAAAATTTAGTTAAAAAATATTTTAAAAATAGTTTAAAAATTTAATAATAGTTTAATATTATGGGAATCTAAAAAGCAAAGAACTGTAGCTTTGTTTTCAACTGATTCTAAATATATGTTGTTAACAGAAATTTAACTGTACATTTGCAAAAACTGTTAAAAGAGCTAAATTTAAATAAATTTTGTAATATTGTTATATTTCATAATTCTGATGCTTTAATACTATCTGAAAGACTATTATACCATAATTGACCAGAACATATAGATATTTGAAACCATTTTGATAGATAATCTCTCAAAAATCACCATGTCAATTTTAGTCAAACCACACACTGAGCAAGCAAGCGGTAAAAAGGTACCATAGAGATGGCAAATTCCTATACTTTTACACAATGATGCATATAGATGATGTTCACATGCTAAAGTATGGGTAATCTGCCACGTGCCCTTTCAGTGCGTAGCCTGCCTGTATTGACAAATTAGAATATTGACTAAAGGACTAACAAAGTCAAAACATTTTAAATGTCTTGAAATTATTGATGGTTAATCATTACAAAAAGGGAAATGAACTCCAAAGCTCACATTGGGTATACTTAGAGAGCCATCTTACGAGCGTAACTCGAAAAACATACACCTTCACTTACTGTGTTGTCATTTGGATTTTGAATAAACCGCACATTATTTTATTTACTTCTTTATTTTGTGTTTTCATACTATTTTGTGCCATTTTAATAAGTATTTTAAATGGACTTGATGTTAGTTATTTCACTGTGCTTTAAACAGCAACACACTCTGCCCGATACAACAATTAAGAGGGGGCACAAGGGTCTAATTGTAATGTCAATAATTCCTATATAATGAAGTGTCTTAGTATCTAACTCATGACACCTAACTCCCCACCAATTATTAAACTATTATTAAATGCCTTTATTCATGGCATATGGGAGTGTCTGGAATAACATAGGCATGCAAAAATTCTGACTGTCTACAAAAATACATCAACCGATTTAGCAATTATGTAGAGAAATATTTTCATATTGAGTATTTCAAATGATTTAAATATTTCAATAATAAATTCAATATTTTAAATGACACAGATTTTAGTAATCCAACAAAAAAATTAGAAAACTTTTAGAAATTTACTTACAGGTTCAAAATTGCATAAAAGATCCTCTTAAGGTACATAATTGCTAAAGTTTAAAATTAAATAATAAAAAATGATAGTTATTCTATTGTGTGTAAATCAAAATCAGTGATGCAAATCAAATAAAAAACAATAATTTATTTCATAAAGCAATCAATAGCAATACGAGCAGGTCTGCAACTGCTGAAATTTGCCAAAATCTGCACCATCTTCCTCTATTTGGGTTTGGTAGAAGTGCAGGAAAACAAGGCCGCACAGATGCACAAGAGGACACGTCAACAAATTTAACCGATCAGAAATTTAAGAAAATGTCTGTTTTGATTATAAAAAATAAATATTTTTATATGACAATTTCTTTTACAGTACAAAGTTCAAACTTTTCAGTTTAGCTAAAAACATAGTCTAACAAACATGTTCAGAAAGTAATTATTAATTATGCATAGAACTCGTTTTTATAAGTTCAGAGGTGAAAAATCAAAATGAATTTATTGCTTTAAATAGTGTATGCTTGAAACAGCATTATATACTAGTAAAATTGCAGTTTTTTAAAATAGCTTCTAATGATAGTGAACTTAGATAATTGTTAAAAAGTCCAACAGTTCAGTCTTTTACATCAGAAAATTCGCAGTAAATATTTCCAAATTATTTTTCAAACTCAAAAGTCATTGTCACTATCACCATGAGGCACTACAATTCCAACTTTTAAATCAGACAGATTTTCTAAATCTTGATCATCACTTACATCTGACGCATCATCATCTTCACCATCTAAGTCTAAATCAGAGTCAGTATCTAAATCATCATCTTTGTCCCCACCACTCATCGACCCGTAGACACGACGATGGGGATCCCGCCTCACACCCGACGGTGCCGGTTGAGGACGCTTCGGTTTCTCTCGCGGTGTATTTCCAGATGGATCATTCACCACCAAGAAATTGTCCAGATTCCCACTTTCCTCGCTTCTCAACAAATCATCTTGGCGAAGTTTCTCTACCATGCGTTTTGTAACTTCTTCCCGTTGCAATACGAGCTCTTGTTCTAGTCTTTCGAGTTCTTCGAGCTGTTGTTCCAGATAAGCGAGCCAGGTAAACTTCATGACATACGTCTTGTAAAGATCCTCCAATTCCAATTCTAAGCGCTCATACTCATCCATGAAGGCAGGTCTGACTGACTTCAGAGTTTGAAGTCGTTTCTGATTTCGTTCTAAATCCATTTTCCTCTTTTCAATTTTAGCCTCCAAATTAGCTTCATCAGCTGCTATGTTCTCGATCATAGTATTTGTCTTTTCTATTTCTTCCTCCAGGCTCTTGGTGGCGTTTTTTATTCCCTGTTCAATTTCTGTTATGTCCAACTGTTTGGACAAAACGACAGATCGTTTGTCGCGCAAATCCATTTCTTTCAACAATAAATCGTATAGTGTGGCACCTTTAACAGTTATTTCGGACGCTAGATGGCGGGTAACTTTCAAGTCATTTGACTTAGACGAAATATCGAAACTATGATGCATGTGAGAATCTTCGTCAATAGACTCGAGATCATTTTCCGTTTTAGTTTTCATCGCTTCGTACAAAAGAGAAGTAATCTTTAATAATTCCTTCACAGCATAACCATCTGACATATAAAGTTTTTTAGCATTAAGCTTAATGTAAGCTTTCACAGCCATAAATTGAACGATTGATTTGATGAATATAACTCTGTCCTGTTCCGTGTCTACGTCATCCGGCAACTCTGCGTTAGGGTCATATCTTTTAACAAGCCACTGCAGAATCTCAGCTACTAAAGTAAAGTTCGGATAGCGAAAGTTTTCCAAAGAAATAAGTCTAGGATACCCAAGGGCTCTCATCATTTCAGTAAAACATCGAAGATCCTTGAACGACATCTTTGTAGTCGGAGAAAGAAATAAACATTATCACCATGACAACCACTAATGTTGATGATGTAGACTAACGGGCAGGTTTGGAGCTCTCTGCAGTATTTTGCTTATAGCTCGCTTATTATTGAGTGAAAAATAGGATGAAGTTTACGAAAGATGAAACGATTGCAGTCTGTGATTGTCTGACGAATGAAGTGATCCGAATATCACGATTCGAAACACTTCATAAAAATCAGTCATTCAAATCACGTGATTCCAATCAGTATATCCGAACAGCAGGATTCGAATAAGTCATCCGAGTCACTTCTTATTAATCAGTTATTAAAATCACATGATGAATCAGTGATTTGAATCACTGATCTGAATCACTTGATTCGAATACTGATCAAAATTGCGTGATTCGAATCGCTGATAAGAATCGGATTCGAATAGTGACATAAATCACATGAATTGAATCAGATTTTCGAATCATTGATCCATAGCTCATGATTCTGATCATACTTCTGATTTGAATTGTGATCCGAATCACTTGATTCTAATTAGTGATCCAAATCAGAATAAGAATCAGAAATTCAAACCATATGATTCAAATCAGGTTTCAGAATCATATGATTCAAATCAGGTTTCAGAATCATATGATTCAAATCAGTGCTCTGAATCACTTCATAACAATCACTCATTTGAATCACTTGATTTGAATCAATAATCCAAATCACTTGATTCGAATCATTGATCCGAATCATTTGATACAAATTATTGGTACAAATTATTTGATTCGAATCAGTGATGAGTCACTTGATTAAAATTCGATCCTCTCACGGCGTTATTTTAGCGCAAACCGAGTGTTTCACTGTAATTTGTTTTATGTACCAATTTTGATTTTAAAAAAAATATGAATTGCATAATCACAAAACTAGTACAGATATAAACGTAAATATTTTTGAATATAAAATGTAATATTAGAACAATCGAAGGCAAAAGTATAATACGCCATCTGGGGAGAAGACCGATTCTAAGGCTTGACTGTTCCATCTCCTCTTCTCAGTTGTATAGGAATGTTTGACGATATTTTCCCTTTTCTTAATATTTTTCGAATTTAATTGCCAAAAACATTTTTTAAAATTCCCTCGACGCTTTCTTTTAGAACTATGTTCAATGTAGTTTTCATTTCCATATAGTTTCCTAACTTAAAAGTTTATAATTTATTTGAAAATGAAGACAAAAATTAACGTATTTCCTTCTCCTATAATTCGCCACACGCTAATGGTGAAAGCATACGAAGTGTTGCCATATGTATAGAGTTCTGCTCTACGCATCCTGTGGCCCATTACCATCGCCAATATAAAGAATTAAAGATGAAAAGTACAAGTCATTTTTTTTAGAAACAGCACTTACAGAAAAAAGAAAAGTAAATCAATTGAAATAATAAACAATAGAAAAAAGAAAAGTAAATCAATTGAAATAATAAACAATAAACTCTCTAACGTCATCTAAATTAATGCAGAGTCTACTGTCTGCGATCAATCCCCTTCTTAGAATTTACTAACTAAATATGTTCCACTATTCATAAAAAATGTTCCACTATTCATAAAAAAGTAAGACTAAATATATTAGTATCAAAAATGTCATTTGAAAGTAATTACAAAAGCAATTCGCGGGTTGGTGAACGCACCGAGCAGAAAGGCAAATACAAGTAATAATTATGATAGCTTTTTTAGGAGACAATAAAATGATGCTGAGGCATATCAATACTGCAGAAAAAATGTAAAAAAAAAAGTCAATTTAAAGTCAATTTTATAATAGATTAATAATTTTTATCTTATTTTTTATCAATTTTATTATCCAACTTCTCATTGATTTGAATCAGCAAGTCATTTGAATCCGAATGAATAAATGATTCGAATCAGTAAGAGATGATTCGAATAATTTATTCATTCAGATTCAAATCAGTTGTTTATTCGAATCAGTGAGTGGTTGGATAATGAAATTGATAAAAATGAGATACTGATTCGAATAATCAAAATGAACTGATTTTATTGATTCTAATCATTTGATGATTTGTTTTGCCTCTGCACCACATATATCTGTTAGGCTCAGATTCTTCGAGATGCTAAATTCTTCGAGATGGCATTTAGTTGTTGTTCATTTACGTCGCACTAGAGCTGCACAATGGGCTATTGGCGACGGTCTGGGAAACATCCCGGAGGATGATCCGAAGACATGCCATCACAATTTTGATCCTCTGCGGAGGGGATGGCACCCCCGCTTCGGTAGCCCGACGACCTGCACGCGAAGTCGAGCACTTTACGGTAGAACAGTTTAACGAGGACCAATACCGCACACCCTCGGTCCCTACGCAGGCTGATCCAAGTGGTCACCCACCCCCACACTGACCATAGCCAGTGATCTGCTGGGAACCGTGTCTTAACGATCAGTCCACTGCGGGACAGTTGGCATTTAGAATTGAAAAAATAAATTTTTTTAATAGTTCACAAAAGAAATTAAATATTTAAAAAATTATTTAAGGGGCATATACACCTAGGTAGGTCGGAAAAATCGATTTTTCTCCATCTAATTATGTTCTTCACTGTTTCAAGAATCATAATCCAAAAGATTAAAACGAAATTCGTCATAGTTTCATCGTCTGGTTTAACCAAACCTAAAAAACGCATTACATTTATTATTTAAAGATTTTGAATAATTGAATTATTTATGTATTGTTCTATTGTTCATTATGAAAAAAATAAATGAGAAAACTAGCATTAAAAACCCCATTTTTTTTTCTTCAAAAAAAAAACAAATTTTTTTATAAAAAAAATTAGTTGTGTGTGGGTGGGGATCTGAGTCTATGACCCTCCCCAGGAAAAATTTCTGGATCCGCCCCTGTCTTTAGGTTTGTACCTTTAAAAGAAAGATGAGAATAAAGGAAATAGTAATATAGATACACAAATGTCAGTGTTGACGTCATCGGGATGACGAACCAGATCTTGTCATTTCTTTAAGTTCAAACCAGGTGGAACAGGTCATGGTACTGCAGTATTAGTAAATTGGAAGATGCATCAGTGATCTGATTCTCTTCATTCGAATTGTAATTTCGAGCATTTTATTCGAATAACTTGATTTGAACCATTCATTTTTCCTCCACAGTTCACGTGCTCAGTAGCCTACTTCTGGAGTCAAGCATCGTTGGCTGCGGTCAGTCTATGTAGGGACCGAGGGTGTGCTGTATCGGTCCTCGTTAAATTGTTCTACACTAAAGTGCTCGACTTCGCGTGCAGGTCGTAGGGCTACCGAAGCGGGGGTGCCATCCATCAAAATTGTGATGGCATGTTTTCAGATCATCCTCAGGGATGTTTCCCAGACCGTGGCATAGCCCATTGTGCAGCTCCAGTGCGACGTAAATGAACAACAACAACAGTAGCCCACCTCCTGCGCGCACAACGGTGCCTTGCTGTTAACGTGACACACATTTGTCGGGAACATACAGATCTACAGAGTGACAGTTAATATCGAAACTGTGGTGCCAGTTGTCGAACGAATGTGTTGTTGTAAAAGAGGGGTATTTATATTTCAATGTCTCCGAGCCGTTAGCGTAAAATAGCTGTCTTCATTGCGCGTTGTTGCATGTCTAAGCCCTTGCCCTGATCTTCCAGTCTCCAAAAAACAGTTCCAGATCCTGGAAATCACACTTTGTAAAACTCCAGTGGCTTCTGCTACTTCAGCTTGTGTTTTGTCCCCCTCTAACCTGCCAACAACTCTTCAAGCTTCCGATTCGGTTAAATGATTTCGAAGAGACATCACACTCATCGAAAGAAAGTGCTTACTGAAGGTCGATCATTCCTTTCAGCTTTGTCTTACATGAAAATCAAATCAAATTAGCTGCCGCTAAAGCGTCCTCTTCGAAAACTCAAAATTTGTATACTGCAAAGTTAGAAAATAAGAAAAATTTCGATTTGTGACTATTTTCTTCAGTACACAAAATTGGCATATACAGTTATTTTATACAATATTCTTTAATTGTTTTGGGCAGAGTACATCGCACAGTTTGGGTATTCATGCGATCTAAATATTTTAGATCGCATGAATACCCAAACTGGCCATAAATATTTTTAATAACATTTTAAATTTTTTCATATTAGATCAGTAGGTAAAATATCATTCTATCAAATAATGCATGTTAATGCTTTTATTTAACTGAATATTTCTTTTCTCCTGCATTTTAGGGAAAAAAAACACTTCTCCAACATTTTGAAAATTATGATTTAAAGATCATGCTTGGATTTAAAAAAAATCATGCTTTAAGATGTAATGGTTTAAAGTTAATAATATTATTTATACTCGAAAGCCCCATTATATTTTATATATTTTTAGATTTACAAAGGTATTAAAACCGTTTTGAGTGGGTTGTTTTAGACATTTTCAGCATAAGGCTTATACAAGAAATAGTTTTCTTACTCCTACACAACTGGCCATTAAAATTGCTACACCAGGAAGGAATGCAAATAACAGAATGATATTTATTGGACACGTAAATAATGTATTATTGATTCCGATACTTTATTTTAAATCATTTATTTCTTAATTCGTTTCAAAAACAATAAAAAATTAATTCTAATTACAGTTTTAAGACATTTTATAAAACATTCTGATAAGAAGCTATAACTTTTATGTTAGATAGTTTTATGTTTTATCATATACAGAAATAATTTTATCAAAAATTAATTTTTATAAAAAATTATTTATTTTGATAGGAAAATATGCAGGCAGTATTCTGAAAATGTATACTACCAGGGGTCTGTTCAGGGCAAATTTACTGCTGTTTTGAGAAAATTTCACAAATTCAATTTTAGGAAAATTAGTAGCTTCGCAAAATACTTTTAACATATTTTCTAAAAATATTTAAATATTTTTGAAAATAATTTCTTATTTTACCATATTTTTGTGTTACGTTTTTTTTAACCCTTTGTTTACGGCGTTTAATATGATGAAGCCAGCTATTCTGGTTCACCTGTTGTACCAGCCTTAAGCAAAAGGTTAATATAATTTTCAAATTTCACAAATTATGTCTAAATTTTCACAAAATAGGTACCTCTAAAAAAAAAACAAGACAGACCCCTGACTACAGTTTGCTGTCAAACAGAATGTCGTAGTAAGGAAGTCTCTCAGTCAGCTAATTATAGCCACCATCAGTAAAGTTCCTACTTCTAAGTCTCATGATATTGAATGTCTTATATCCAACTGAATTAAAAGAAGAAAAAAATCACAAACAGATTTGATATTAAGAGCTCTGGACAAGACAGTTAAAATACTTTTCTATAAAAATTGTTAAATAAAGTTAGACAATGAGATTAATAACTAAAATGAAAATTATTGCGAACACATCGTTTAAACATTATCTGTATAAACTTAAAACAAGAATAAAGTTAAGTCAGTAGTATGAACAGAACAGTGAGCATAAAAATCCTTAACAGAGATAAACTCTAACACCCGTATTCACCTTGGAAACCAACCTTCAGGTTTTATGAGAGCAACTCCAAGTTAGATTCCAAAATTTCATTTCACAATGTGCATAACTGCATGTCAGTTGGACCCAGAGTTAACTAACTTTAACCAGATTTCCCCGGTTTGATTTACCACTGATGAGCAGTAGGCGAATTTTTATTTATTTATGTTTTCAAAATTAACACTTTTGATGTTTGGTTCCTTTTTTTTAATGTTCAGTGAGGTTAATTCATTACTGATTAAGATGTAACTATAATTAATTTATATCAAATAAATGCATATTAATAAAATGGATATTAAGTTTATCCTGATATAATATATTCCATAGAAGATATTATATATATATTTCTCAATAGAAGAAATAAAGATAAGAACAATGGAAATAAAAATATGGCCACCGAAGCCGACGTCTTCAGGGGATAGCAGCTCCAGAAGCCATAAAACAAAACCTTTTCTATTGAAAGAGCCAGACAAATATCAAAATTTTCTCTTTCAGTACCCCGAAGGTTTGCAAAAGTCCAGGGAAAAAAGGATAGGGAAGGTAAGGATTGCGTAACAGATTAATATAATGCTTAACTGGGGCTGCTCAGTCAAGACTTTAATTTTGCCCTGTTAAAAGAAATAATAAACTAAAATTCCTCAATCATTTTCCCAATAAAAAATTTAACATTATAAGGAAAATCATTATTTCTCAACAAATTATTTGCAGCCTCCTGAAAACATTCAACGTTATTGCAAATTTTTTTAACTCTAAACAATTGAGAAAAAAAAAATTTGAAAATTTTATTGCACAAACTAGTATTAAAGTTACAGAAAAAATAACTTTAAATTTAAAAGCGTTTCGTTTACCAAAAACACCAATTTTAATATTTTTATCAACAATATCAATTTTAAAATCTAAATATTCAACATTTAAGCAATTCTCATTAGTTTTTTTCAAAACCAAATCTTCAGGATAAATACTAAAAATAAAATCATATTTATCACAATTAAACAAAATCAGATCATCAATATATCTAAAAGCATTAAAATCATTGAACTCAAGAAATTTAGCTTCAAAAAATGCAAAAAAATATTAGCAAAAGCACCAGAAAAGGAATTACCTTGTGGAATTCCAATAATTTGTTTATAAAAATCCAGACCATTAAAAAGTACATTCTCAAAAAGATTAAACCTACATAATAAATCCAACCAATAAAATTATCAATTTTCTCATTAAATAAATATTTATCAAAAATGCCACCACAAATTTCAATAATATGTGCATGTGGAATACTAGCGTACAAACTTTCGAAATCAAAAGTATTAATACTAGAAATTACATTATTATTGATATAATCCAAAACATCAAAGTTACTTTCTATAACAATATACTGATGATTTGATTTTGTTTAATTGTGATAATTATGATTTTATTTTTAGTATTTATCCTTAAGATTTGGTTTTTATTTTGTTTTGTATTCTTTTACTTATATATTTCTCAAATTATTATTAGCAGTCGTTGCTGCACTTTAACTATTTTTCACTCGGAAAAAAAAAATCGCGGATAATACAGATTGTGTCCTTAATGATAATTCATAAGAATAGTGTAAAAAATTAAGATTCCAAATAATTTAACTAGCTTTTATTTATTTTTTTAAATGAAAAAAAAAACATACAATCGATGCTTGAAAGAAATACAAAAAACAATACAATTCATAAAATGATTATAGCTCTTGATAATATCTATCGAGATGATAGATCTTGTCCAAAAATAAAATATAGTTTAGAGATGAACAGGCAAAATAATTTCCAATATTTAGATATAAAGATAGTGAATGGCATTTTAAATTTTTTTTATCCATAAAATAAAACTATTCATAAAATTTAAAACATAAGCATTATTTTTACTATATATTAAAACTTATGCTGAAATAAATATTATGCAATCAATACAAATTTTGACCCGAGGTAACATTTAAACTACATAATAATCTGCATCAAATAACTTTAATAACCATAAAATAATCAGCTGAACATTTGGAAATAATATAATCATTTAGGAGAGATTAATTGCTTAATATTATATGAAATTAAAATGCAGTCTTTAACTAAAATTTTTTTAAATATATGGCCTGGCTACTTTATGCCCAGGGGTGCCACTCTAAAAAAATTTGAAGACTTAACTTATTTTTTGACCCAATAATACTGTCTAGCGTTGTTTACCAAACTTTTAGAAATTTATAGCTCACAGACACCGAAATTCACCTTTTCTTGATAATAGCCTTAAATCAATCATTTGATTATTATCTCTAAAAATGTTTTTCTTTATTTTATGTTTTTTTAGCAAACAAAACGAAAATAACAGTTAACCTTGCATAATTTTTTACAACTATAACTGAACAACCTGAAAACGTTCATATCTTTATCTTTCGTTCCAGCACTACAATTTCTTTCTTTTTTTTAAAAAAAAATTCTTGATTTAACTTTGGCTAGCAAGACAATATGTTAGGGTGAGGGAAGCAAACTCGAGCAGATTTAGATTCAGCAATACTATAAATTTAATTACACAAGCAGATGAAGTTCAATCAATCCTATTTGTCAAGACTTTAAGAATAAGATTTAGAGAAGCTGACAAAAAGAAGACAAATTAAATTCTGATATCATTACCATATCATGTTTTCATTAAAATACATTATTTTTTAATTTTGATCAAAAATTTTTTTTAAAAAAAGAAAGAAAATTTAATTCAATTGATACAATTTATTAGCACATTGATTTTTCTCAAGTCTGATTTCAATCCCAAGGACTGATGAGTGGCACCCATATTTATGACATCTGGGGCATATACATCTATTTCCATTTACAAATTATTTAAATAACTAAATTATTAAATGTATGATTTTTTTAAAAGTTTTGGAGTATATGTTCATATTATGACATTTGCCATTAAAAAAATTGTTATCTTATTAATCATATCCCCTGTGGCAGTGTTTCCCAAACTTATGACTTTTGTGTCCGCTTTCTAAATTTTTCGTAATGCTGAGTACCACTAATAAAAAAAGGAATGATTTTTTTTACTATAAAAAAATTGCGCAGAAGACAAAAATCACAACTGGCTGTTGACACCACTAATTATTAACTGTTATCTCTGCAAAAAATAGCCAATAGAAAAATACGTAATCGTAAATTTTCATGGATAGCTCAGTTTTTAAATAAAATTATTTAAAATTTTCGTTAGTTGCAACATATTTCGCATAAGAATGCGTACCGCTGCTAAACTGTTCCCACTGAGGGTACGCGTACCACACTTTGGGAACACTGCCTCACAGTGATTCTCTCTATCATTGGCAGCACAATAATAGTCATTTATAACTTCTTCTGAATAATAAGAATATGTTGATTTATGCTTATCTGAGCTGAGAAGATTATTTTATACAATTTCATTTAACATGTTTAAAAAAAGAAAATTCTTTTCAATGGT
This sequence comes from Parasteatoda tepidariorum, assembly GCF_043381705.1. Classification (NCBI taxonomy): domain Eukaryota; kingdom Metazoa; phylum Arthropoda; class Arachnida; order Araneae; family Theridiidae; genus Parasteatoda; species Parasteatoda tepidariorum. The sequence continues at coordinate 82,889,843 of NC_092209.1, read as the reverse complement.
TTAAGTTATCAATAATATGTTATGATGGAAAAAAATATTAAAAACATGAATAAGGATGAAAAGGATGTTAGCATAATCCCCTTGATGGCTGTTTAAAATAAAAGTATTAAATAGTTGTGTGAGATAAAAGTATTATGATATCCATATGACTTGATGATATCCATAATAATAAAATATCTAAATTCATAATAATAATACTTAGTTCCTTTTGCTCATCAATACAAGTTAGTTAGGAAAACGAAACCTAACAACTTTTTAATTTGTCCAGTAAAAGAGTGATTCAAATTTAATTACTCCATGCAATCTTTTTTATATTCTTTCATAGAAAATTTGCATTAAAAATAACAACAAAAATTCAAACTGTTAATCAGGCTGTAAATCTGCCACCGGATTACAAGTTAACAACGAGTTGTGAAGCAGGCAGTCAAAAAATAATGAAGAATAAACTTTTTGACCCGTGGTCAATATTTCCAAACCAGTGTGTCGGAAGTGGGTGTTTCGGGTTAGGTTAGTGTCAACGGTGAATACGGGGGGTAAGAATTAACTACAAGAATCAGGTTTTTCACTAGTATGAACAATGCTGTGTCTTAACAGATTACTGTTGCGTGAAAAAGTCTTATTACATATACAACAAGAATAAGGCTTCTCTCCAGTATGAACACGTAAGTGCTCAGTCAGACTACTGCTGTATGAAAAACTCTTATTACATAAGCTACACAGATAAGGCTTCTCCCCAGTGTGAACAAGACTGTGTCTAGACAGATTAAATTTTTGTGAAAAACTCTTATTACATAAACTACAAGAATAAGGTTTCTCACCAGTGTGAACACGATTGTGATGATCCAGATTGCTTTTTTTTAAAAAACTCTTATTACATAAACTGCAAGAATAAGGTTTCTCACCAGTGTGAACACAACTGTGTTTAGTTAGATGAGTTTTTTGTAAAAAACTCCTCCTACATAAACTACAAGAATAAGGTTTCTCACCAGTATGAACATAACTGTGTTGAGTAAGATTACTTTTGCGTGAAAAACTCTTATTACATATACTACAAGAATAAGGTTTCTCATCAGTGTGAACACGACTGTGTTCATTCAGATGACTTTGATGTGAAAAACTCTTATTACATAAGCTACACAGATAAGGTTTATCACCAGTGTGAACACGACTGTGTCTAGACAGATTAAATTTTTGTGAAAAACTCTTACTACATAAATTACAGGAATAAGGTTTCTCACCATTGTGAACATGATTGTGATCATCCAGATTGCTTTTTTTAAAAAAATTCTTATTACATATATTACAAGAATAAGGTTTCTCTCCAGTGTGAACACAACTGTGTTTAGTTAGGTGAGATTTTTGTAAAAAACTCTTATTGCATAAACTACAAGGATAAGGTTTCTCACCAGTATGCACATAACTGTGTTGAGTAAGATTACTTCTGTTTGAAAAACTTTTATTACATATAGTACAAGAATAAGGTTTCTCACCGGTGTGAACATGGCTGTGTTCATTCAGATGACTTCGATGTGCAAAACTCTTATTACATAAACTACATGAATAAGGTTTCTCCCCACTGTGAACACGACTGTGTTCATTCAGATGACTTGGATGTAAAAAACTCTTGTTACATAAACTACATGAATAAGGTTTCTCTCCAGAGTGAATACGACTGTGTTCATTCAGACGACTTCGAAGTGAAAAACTCTTATTGCATAAACTACATGAGTAAGGTTTCTCCCCAGTGTGAACACGATTGTGTACATTCAGACGACATTGATGTGAAAAGCTCTTGTTACATACACTACAAGAAAAAGGTTTCACGTCTGTGTGAACACTACTGTGTTTCATCATGTGATTAATATATGAAAAACTCTTGTTACATATACTACAAGAATGAGGCTTCACACCAGCATGAAAAGTACTATGCTTAGTCAGATCACGCTTGAATAAGAAAAACTCTTATAACATATACTACACACAAGAAAATTTTTTTCACTACTGTCGACACGACTGTATTCAGTCACTTAATTTTTTTGTAAAAAACACCAAATACATATATTACAAGAGTCAGATTTTTAACCAGCATGAGTCCGATTGTGGTCAGTTGGATGACTTTTCTATGAAAAACTCTAATTACATGTTTCACAAGAATAATTTTTCTGACCAAATTGAATGGTCATCGTATACTTAGTAACATTAGTAATTGTTCCAAGTCTAATATATATCACATTGAATAAAAATATGTGCCTTTACATAAAGTTGTTGTATATAATTATTATTAAATATGTCACTGAAATGTAATAATTGCTTCTGCTTCAAATGCTAAGTTTATCAGAACAATTCAATTCAATTTGAATAAAAATTAATATATATTTTATAAAAAAAATATGATTTTCTGAATAAGAAGGAAAGAAGCTGAGTCTGATTTTATATCTAATATTGTTATGGAGAGAATAAAGAAAAGGCAAAATAAATATTTAAATTATTAATAATACTTAAAATTCATAATAGGAGTATCATTTAAAATGTTTGAATGTAATCGATATTTTATTCTTGGTAAATGATCAAACCTGTTTAGTTGATTTAGTGCAGCATTAAAAATAAATTTTAACGCTGTAATTATGGTTATATATGCCTAGTCGCGAGTACAAGGAAATTCCAAATAATATATGCAATGACAATGTCCGTCTCTAGATTTATAATAAAGATTTCCTAATGTAAAAAGATAAATGCGCCATATGAACAAGATCTGTAACAGGTAAACAGCTTATAGAAATTACGCTTTGGCATTATTTTTCTTCATTCATTGTCAATGTCTTTTCGATAAACATTGTGAAAGCATCCTAGTGCAAACAAATTAAAATCAATGAATATATTTCACACACATTAAATCAAGAATTGTTATATTCAAGCAAGTATTGCTATATAACATGATGCACAAATTTCGAGCACATTTTTCCTCTTTAGGATTTCCTAATACATTTATATCTAAGCTCGGACTGTTTAGATTGAAGGATTGACACCATCAAGAGTGCAGTGTAATGAGACGAGATCATTGCTTAAGCTTATAGCTTTCTATTTGCATTAATATGGCCTTGGGTGAAGCTAGATTGGCGAAATAGGCTGTAGGTGGCGAAGAGCAGAACTCTCTACCTATGGCAACGTTTCACATGCTTTCCCCTGTAGCGTGTGGAGTAAAAGAGTGTGGACAAGGGAGAAACGATTCCTGATTGGTGGAAAGAAAAACTTTACCGCCGGAGGCGAGTGTGGAAATTTCGCCATTGGAATTACACGGAGTGAAAATTATCTGCCTCAAAAAATTTATGTTCTGCAGTAATAAAGGCATGTTATAAGTTCATTACATGGATCCTAAAGCGGTAGGATATCCAGCTCGCGCTTAAAAAACGGAAGCAGATCTTNAGTGAAAAAATAAACTAAAACGTTGACTGACGATCTCATATGAACTTTGTCGCTGTTTTAGATGAACACTCAAGGTATCGATTATTGGGAGAAAGGTTTCTACGTTGAATCGCTCTTTTCCATTCAATTGGACTGATGGCGCAGAGCCATCAAAAAAACTCTGCCGTGAGCTTCTACGTCTTGTTCTTTGAGATAGATCCTTGTAGTCAGATTCTGGGTTATTTTCTTTGGCAGATGATTCGAAGTTATCAAATTTATCCCTGAGGTTAGTAATAAAATCATAAAGTGAAGTCAACAAATTGGTTGCAACGTCCAGTGTTATTGTTTCTTTCTGAAGATAATTACTTGTTTTGTCTATTCTTTCCAATATAGTGCTCCAGATTTCCGTCAGTATAATAAATTCTAGATTTCCCATTTTTCTAGACAGACTAAGGGCTTCGTCTCTTGTTTCTCGTGCCTGTTCAGTATCGTTTGCGATGGTGATTAAAGCTTCTAATATTCTTTTATAACCCCCATGCAAAGCACTTACTGCATCAGCTCGGGCTGACCATCTGGTTTGTGAAAGACTCTTAACAACTTTTTTTGAACCTAAATGTTCTGTTAACATATTCCATCTGTGGGTAGAGCCCGAAAAAAAGTTGTACACTTTCTGAACTATTTCAAAAAACTGTGATGCCTCCGGTACACACCCAGCAGCATGGACACCTACCAAGTTTAGTGAATGTCCTGCACATGGTATAAAGGTGGCAAATTCACATTTTTCCTTGATTCTTGTTTGTAGACCACTATACTTTCCCGACATATTTGAAGCATTGTCGTAGCTTTGTCCTCTGCAATCTTTTATGGGAATATCATGTATCTCTAAAAAATTTAAGATGGTCTCCGCTAAATACTTAGATTTATGTTCTTTAATAGGTATAAATTTCAAAAACCTTTCAACAGGAACACAGTCTTTTACGTATCGAATGATGAAAGTTAGCTGGTCAATATGAGACAGATCGGGCGTACTGTCAACGCTTATGGAAAAATATTTTGCTGATTTAACTTCATTTATAATTTTTTTTAGAACCTGTTTTCCCATTACTTCAATAAACTCATTACAGATATTTGCTGATAAATAAGAAATGTTACCCTTTCCAGGATTCCCAAATTTTTTTAAGTGATCTGCAAGAAATGGATCAAATTCACTCAATAATTCCACACAACCCAAATAATTTCCATTGTTTGGAGATCCTAGGATTTCATTGTCGCCGCGAAATGGAAGCCCTCTCGATGCCAAAAATTTTACAACAGCTACAATCCGTTTAAGTACGTTTCTCCAGTAATCCACTTCCTTTTGATGTTGAGATAATAAGTCTATATCTACTCTACCAACCGCTTTACTTCGTGCCAGATAAGTCATCATAGATTGCTTATGCGCTGGGCTATTTTCATGTGTTAAAATTATGTGATTAATATGCTTCCAATCATTACATCCATTCCGAGAGCAAAGATTAACATCAGTTGGGTTAAATAAGCAGCATGAAAAACAAAATACAGAGCATTTGGAAGGCGAATACAGCAACCATTTTCTTTCGACGCTTTCATTGTTCTTTAATTTGCGAATAAATAATGCTTTGTTGAAATATCTCGTTACTAATTTATTACCATCTTTGTATGTTCTGGATGCCTCGGAAAAGTCAGAATCTTTATTTTGAAAATATACTGGTCCCTTACGAATTAAAATTTCGCGATTTATTTCAACAAACTTTTCGTGAAAATAATCGGCGGGATCGTGCGATATTAATTCTTCTGTGTTGGAAAACTGCTGTTCAATTGACACAGTTGGAGTTGTCGGTTTTAGTGAAGTCACTGAAGTCGTTGCACTTTCGTCGTAGGAATAGTCGCTTTCTGATTCAATCTCTTTTTCAAAATTGGAACATGAAGGTTTAGAAATTCCCGCAATTTGTAATTGAGCTGAGTCATCATGTGGAACATTTATGAGTTGATTGCTACTTACAGAAGTTTCTCCAGTAGTAGTAGTAAAATATGATGTTAATTTTGGTAACTTTTCAATTACTTCTTTCTGATGTAGAGCTTTTTTCCTTTTTTCAGATCCACTAGGATATGACCGTTTCGACATTTTATATTATAATTCACTATTTAATTAATTTTATAACGAAAATATTCGCTAACACAAAACAGACAAAACGACGATTTAATCAAACAATACTATTTTTTTTATCAGAGCTCGAGCACAGTCAGTAACAAACTAACAACTACAAACAAAACAAACGCCACAACATCGCAGACAAATACTTGAAGGGAATTCCCGTTCGTCAAGTCAAACGACGATCGGGAATCGGGAATTCCCCTTTTTTGTCTTTGGTATTACGAATGACGTTCGAATAGGTTTCTTTAAGACATAAACCACACCGCATCAAATAATTCTTTTTTTAATTTAATAATTTTTTTTTAAATTGTATTCTTATACTTACATATAGGTATTTAAATTAACCTAAACATACTAATATCGGAAAAACTCATTTTTGAGAGAGAGTGGAGTATTATACCCTGTTTATTTATTAGTTTGATCTTTCTTTTTGACAGATGTCAAATCTGAAATCGATATAACTTTGCAACGACGAACAATATCTTCTTATTTTAATAATATTAAAAATTGATAATAATCATAAGAATAGACACACAACATAAAAGTACCTGTTAAGGACTCAAGCATTTTCCGAAAGTCTTAAGTGGTTTTTATTGCTTCGAGGTAAAATTTAAATAGAAAAACTGAAAACAATGGTTTCTTACCTACCCAATGTTTTTATGTCTAGTGCAATAAAATTGATTGACGAATGAATTTATTTATTTTGAATAGTTTAAAACATACATACAGCCACATATTTAGCCAACACATTTTTTACACCAATAGATATTTTCTGTTTCCCATCACTGACCCATCTGTCAAAAAGTTCAAGCTATGTTGTACAAGGTATAGCTATCCGCATGCGGCAAACTAAAGCTAATATAATAAGCGTAGGTATTGTAGTAAGTCATTATCATCAGATTTTTCAAAATTAATGTTTTTCGGTAATAATGTATCGGTTATCATTTGGTAATCTGGCAGGAACTAGGGGGCCCCATTCGATCGCGGGGCCCTGGGCACGTGCCCATAGTGCCCAGTGGGGAAGAGGGGCCTGAAGATCAAACACGGAACTTTACAAAGCATCTAAAGAACCTGATGGCATTAAATTTACCAAAATTTAAAGGATTAAATGGGCAGGCCAAATTGTGAGAATGGAGGATAGCAGAACAACCAAAAAAGTCTTCAGTGCCAGGCCAAGAGGTACAAGAAAAAGAGGACGACCAAACCTAAGATTTTTAGACTGCCTTGAAAAGGCTTAAAGATAATAAAACTGGAGAACCTTGGCTAAGGGAAGAATGCCTTGGCATAGGCTTGTTGAGAAGGCCAGGGCCCATTCTGGGCTGTCGTGCCAATGGGAAGAAGAGGAAAGAATAGCAATACGGAAATCTGAAAAATTATTTTTATTAAATAAAATGGAAAATATCGTAGTACACATTTCCATTGGCGATCGAAATGGGCTGCAGGTGGCATAGAACAGAACTCTGTACCTATGGCAATACTTCACATGCTTTCCCCATTAGCGTGTGGAGAGTCATAGAGGAGGGATGTACGTTAGTTTCTCTCTTGATTTTCATATATATTAAAATCTTTTAAGTAGGAAAACTATATGGAACTGAAAACTACACTAAACATAGTTCTAAAGAAAAACATCACAGAAATTTTTAAAAACATTTTCATTAAATGAAGAGGAAAAATATTAAGAAAAGGGAAAATATTGTAGAGCATTCATACTGAACTGAAAAGGAGGAGAATGGCCAAAGGCATGAAACCGATCTCTTCCCAAATGGCGTATTCGAGTGTTGCGATCGTCATTAGGATGGTTGAGTGTATATTGGCGATCGTAGGTGGCGACTAGCAGTACTGTCTATCTATAGGCGATCGCAACGTTCGAATGCGCCATCTGGGGAGAAAACCGGTTCCATGCTTTTGACCCTTCCATCTTCCTTTTATGAGGTTGTACTATGATATTTTACCCTTCTTGAATACTTTTCGTGTTTAATTGCTAAAGATATTTTTTAAAATTTCCAAAACGCTTCCTTTTAAAACTAGGTCTAATGTAGTTTTCAGTTCCATATAGTTTCCTCACTTAAAAGATTTTAATTTATTTGAATATGAAGACAGAAACTAAAGAACTTCCTTCTCCTATGACTTTTCATACGCTAGGCGTAAAAGCATGTGAAGTGTTGCCATAGGTAGAGTGTTCTGCTCTACGCCACCTTTAGCTCATTTCGATCTTCAATGGTTGTTATTTTATAAGTTACAAGTAAAGATTTCAGGTAAAAAGTGATTCTGATTACCTACAATCACAACAGGATGCAATAACTGGTATATGGTTAGAAGTGACCATAGATATAAAGGCAGAAAGATCAATCACTCGACCAAACGGACGTCACGGTGAACGTTGGCATCACTGGTCTAGTAGCTAGTTTTTATTCTATATCAACGCCCTCTAGGGAACTGCGGTGTTTCTTTATTGCAGTTGTTTCGTTATAGCAGCTGTCCATAATTTGATCTTTTTTTATAGGTTGTAATGATTAATAATAATTGATAACATTCAGTCTCTTTGCCAGAAAAATCTGAAACTCGCAAATTTTATGACACATTTTTTTAGAGATTAATAATTCGTAAATTTTAAAATTAAAAAAACAAAACAAACTAATATGTTCTTAAAATTTAATTCTTTATATCATTCTGAAACTCAAATATTTGAAATAAAATAAAATGCAATTTATGTACTTACAAAAAACAAATAAAATAAAGAACATTTTAGTAAACTTTCCAGGCTAGTCAAACATTAAATTTCGTATAACGCACAAGAAATTGGAAAATGATAATACATAATTGCTGAGATATAGTCTCATTATTGCCTGTTAGTTTGCTAGTAAAGCGTTTTCTTGGTTTTCAAGGAGAGAATGCAGGAAAGAAATTATCAATAAAAATAAAATTTTAATAAAAGGAAAAAACAATATACGATAAGAAATAGTCCACTACATAAAAATATAAGTGTACTTAAAAATATACTAAAAGTTTTGAAGAGAACCAGAGAGTTAGAACAAAATCTGAGCACATCTTAGTAAAAGCTTTTTGACTGTAATGACGATAAAATGTTTCATTTGACAGTTAGAACAACTCTTAGAACACCCTCTATTCACTGGTTACATCTTATTTTAATCCTAAAAAGGCACCCCCAAAATTCTAGGAAAATGTCCCGATGAAGCATTTATAAACAGATTCAAACAAACAAATTATCTTTCCCTACTTCCAGTAGATAGCCGGCATAGATATTTCACACACCTTCAAAAAATATTTTTAAGCACTTCAAACAAATATAATTAGGCAGGGTAGGAAAGTTTTTGACAATTGACGGTTTTATCTTGTTTGAACCGTTACGTCAAAAAAAAAGAAAAAAAACTCTTTTGGTATTGTTTTGGACAATTGTCAAAAATCATGAAGTTTTGAATCACGTTAAACGAATGGCGTTTTCATATTATGGACTGACAATACGCCGATATAGATTCAGGTTGAATTAATTATGGAAACGTTGAATAGAACAATCTGAACTGAGTCTTTTTTGCATAATTCGAAGCGATAATCAACATAGTAAGGGAAAAATCTCATTTCGAAAAAGGTAAAATTAAGCAATTTTGAAAAACAAACAATGAAAAAAAAAAAAAACACCTTTAAGGGCTTTCAAAAAACGAAAATAAGCACATTTTAAAACGCTACGCACCCTGTGAAGTAAACAACAGGGACATACTGGGTATCGTCCAGAGTATTACTTGTGAGGGAAGAACAAATATTAAAAAAAAATTTTTTTTAAACAAGGAAGAGCCTTATATCGATGCTATAGAATGGTTTTTAAAGTGTTGTTTTCTACCTAATGAAATCAACACAAGAAACAATTTTTTAAACTAAAATATAAATAGTGTGAGAAAATATTTCCAATTACAATAGGGGGGGGGTGTTTGAACCACTTCTCTCATAGTGCGGCTTTGAAGAAAAGTCCTCCAGACTAAAAGTCTGGGGCTGTCTGCTGCTATGGTAACGAGTAAGAGCACATTTCTAATGGGGGTCCAATGGAGGAATGAAGGTGTCGATTGGTTTAATCTCGCTGACCTATGTCAAGTTCAAGACAAAAGTATTTGCCCCACGCCCCTATTCGAAGTGACTTTTCCTCGTAACCATGGTACCCGCCACGACGTGAGACTGATGTCTGGAGGAGTTCTCACGAAAGCCGCACTATACCTACGTCATTGCAGCAGTCGAATAAATGTGTTTCTGAAAAAGAGGGGTATTTATATTTCGATGTCTCCGAGTCATTAGCGTAAAATAGCAGTCTTCATTGAGTGTTGTTACATGTCTAAGCCCTTGCCCTGATCTTCCAGTCTCCAAAAAATAGTTCCAGATCCTGAAAATCACACTTTGTAAAATTCCAGTGGCTTTTGCTACTTCAGCTTGTGTGTTTGGTCACCCTCTAACAGGCTAACAACTCTTCAAGCTTCCGATTCGGTTAAATGATTTCGAAGAAAGTGCTTACTGAATGTCGATCATTCCTTTCAGCTTTGTCTTACATGAAAAACAAATCAAATTAGCTGCCGCTAAAGCGTAGTCTTAAAATGAAAAAAAAAAAAAAAAAAAAACAATCAATGCTTGAAAGAAATATAAAAAAAAGAATATAATTCATAAAATAATTACAGATCTTGATAATATCTATCAAAATGATAGATCTTGCACAAAAATAAAATATAGTTTAGAGATGAACAAGCAAAATAATTTACAATATTTAAATAACGAATGGCATTTTAAATTTTTTTTAATACATAAAATAAAACTATTCATAGAATTAAAAACATAAACATTATTTTTAATATAGATTAAAACTTATGATGAAATAAATATTATGTAATCAATACAAATCTTGACCTGAGGTGACATTTAAACTACGTAATAATCTGCATCAAATAACCATAAAATAATCAGCTGAACATTTGGAAATAATAGAATCATTTGGGAGAGATTAATTGCTTAATACTATATGAAATTAAATGCTGTCTTTAAATTAAAATTTTTTTAAATATATGGCCTGGCTACTTTATGATGAGAGGTGCCACTCTAAAAAAATGTCAAGACTTAACTTATTTTTTGACCGTATAATACTGATTTAAGCCGTAGACTAAAGACGACGAAAACAAAACAATGTATCGATATAAGACGCACAAGGATCTTCCTGCAACTGATACCGACTCGCGCTGTGGAAGACGATGTTCATTTCGTTATGTTGAAATGGCCTTGAATGATGAGTGGTAGAATCAGAACCATAGTTTTGAGAATATATATAGTGAACTCGCATGCTCGCCTCATAGTTTTCCTTTGTCGTGACTTGATATCGTTTCTTGTAGATTATTTTCAGTGGGACTCACGGCCGTCGTAACCTTGTTTTGAACGTAATCTATCATTGAAAAGAATATATAAAGAAGTGTTTCTATAAAACTTCTAATAATTTAAGTGGGTTTTTATTACTGATTTTAAATTTATAAATCTTTAGTTGTTTTAACTTTTATAAATAAAATTATAACAAAACTTATTTTTCCTCTTTTGGATTTGGGCATAAGTCAATCAACTTTGTTTATTCAAAAAAATTAGTTCGAGACTTCTTTTTTTTTTTTAATCATTTAGCACTTCGTTTGTTTACAGAGTATAATCGTGTTTTTTAATTTTCTTTCAATATTGTCAGTTAAATATATTATCGAATATCATAATTCTTTTGTTTTTATTTTTAAGAAATTAAACCTTACTTTGTTTTTTCGTTCAGAATTCGGTAATTATTCAATTTAACTTAATTATTTATGTGAAATAATAATGATAAAATATAGTGTTGATTTAAAAGCGTTTTTTTTTTAAAAATTTATTTAGCACTTTGTTTTAATCATACAAATAATTTTTAACGAACTTATTTTTTAAATTTTCTTTCTATATTGTTAGGTAAATATATTGATAAATTTCAATTTTACTTATTATTTATTTTTAAACTAAGAAATCTTTCATTATTTGCACGATCATTTTTAGAAAATGGAAAATAATATATCTTTCTTAAGCAAAACATAATTTGATTTAAACAATCTGAGTATGGAGTTTTGATAGAAATCTGACTTTCTGTGCCTTACAAGTAAATGAAATTCAAAAATACTATACCGCGATACATTGCTATATCGCGACACAAAACTGACGATGCATCACGATATAAAATTTCTTATATCGCCCAGTCCTAGTTGTGTGTAATAAAAGTATGATGATATCCATAATAACAAAATATCTAAATTTATAATAATAATACTTTGATACTTTTGCTCTTTAATAAAAGTCAGTTAGGAAAACGAAAGCTAACAACTTTTCATTTGTTCAGTAAAAGAGCGATTCAAATTTAATTACTCGATGCAATCTTTTTTTTATTCCTTCATAGAAAATTTGTATTAAATATAGCAATGAAAATTGAATACAAACTGTTTATCAGGCTGTAAATCTACCACCGGATAACAAGAAACTCCCAGTTGTGAAACAGGCAGTCCAAAAATAATGAAGAATACACTTTTTTACTCGTGGTCAATATTTCCAAACCAGGGTGTTGGAACTGGGTGTATCGTGTTAGGTCAGTGTCAACAGTGAATACAGGGGTAAGAATTAACTACAAGAATCAGGTTTCTCACTAGTATGAACAATGCTGTGTCTCGTCAGTTGACTGTTTTGTGAAAAATTCTTATTACATATACAACAAGAATAAGGCTTCTCTCCAGTATGAATACGAAGGTGCGCTGCCAGATTACTGTTGCATGAAAAACTCTTATTACATATACTACACAGATATGGTTTCTCACCAGTGTGAACAGGACTGTGTCTAGCCAGAAGACCTTTTTCTGAAAAACTCTTATTACATAAACTACAAGAATAAGGTTTCTTACCAGTGTGAATACGAAAGTGCACGGTCAGATTACTTTTGTGTGAAAAACTCTTTGTACATATACTACAAGAATAAGGTTTCTCCCTAGTATGAACACGAAAGTGCACAGTCAGCTGCCTTTTTTGTGAAAAACTCTTTGTACATATACTACAAGAATATGGTTTCTCGCCAGTATGAACACGATTGTGATTATCCAGATTGCTTTTTTTAAAAAAGCTCTTATTACATAAACTACAAGAATATGGTTTCTCACCAGTGTGAACAGGACTGTGTTTAGTCAGCTGACTTCTGCTGGAAAAACTTTCATTACTTAAACTTCAAGAACAAGGTTTCTCACCAGTGTGAACAGGACTGTGTTTAGTCAGTTGACTTCTGCTTGAAAAACACTTATCACATATATTACAAGAATAAGGTTTCTCTCTAGTATGAACACGAAAGTGCACAGTCAGCTGACTTTTTTGTGAAAAACTCTTTGTACATATACTACAAGAATAAGGTTTCTCTCTAGTATGAACACGAAAGTGCACAGTCAGCTGCCTTTTTCGTGAAAAACTCTTTGTACATATACTACAAGAATAAGGTTTCTCGCCAGTATGAACACGATTGTGATCATCCAGATTGCTTTTGTTAAAAAAATTCTTATTACATATACTACAAGAATAAGGTTTCTCTCCAGCATGAATACGAAGGTGCGCTGCCAGATTACTATTGCGTGAAAAACTCTTTGTACACATACTACAAGGATAAGGTTTCTCTCCAGTATGAGCACGATTGTGATGATCCAGATTGCTTTTGTTCAAAAAACTCTTATTACACAAACCACAAGAATAAGGTTTCTCACCAGTATGAACATAACTGTGCTGAGTAAGACCACTTCTGTTTGAAAAACTCTTATTACATAAACTACAAGAATAAGGTTTCTCACCAGTGTGAACACGAATGTGTTCTTTCAGATTACTTCCAAGAAAAAAATTCTTATTACATATATTGCAAGAATAAGGTTTCTCACCAGTATGAACATGACTGTGTCTAGTTAGATGAGTTTTTCGTGAAAAACTCTTTTTACATAAACTACAAGAATAAGGTTTCTCATCAGTGTGATCACAACGGTGTTCAGTTAGCTGAGTTTTTCGTGAAAAACTCTTTTTACACAAACCACAAGAATAAGGTTTCTCACCAGTATGAACATAACTGTGCTGAGTAAGACTACTTCTGTTTGTAAAACTCTTATTACATATACTACAAGAATAAGGATTCTCTCCAGAGTGAATACGACTGTGTTCATTCAGACGACTTCGAAGTAAAAAACTCTTATTACATAAACTACATGAATAAGGTTTCTCCCCAGTATGAACACGATAGTGTACATTCAGACGACATTGATGTGAAAAGCTCTTGTTACATATACTACAAGAAAAAGGTTTCTCACCAGTGTGAACACTACTGTGTTCCATCATGTGATTAATATATGAAAAACTCTTGTTACATATACTACAAGAATGAGGCTTCCCACCAGGATGAAAAGAACTATGCTTAGTCAGATCACTCTTGAATAAGAAAAACTCTTATTACATTATACTACACACAAGAAAAATGTTTTTCACTGATATCGACACAACTGTATTCAGTCACTTTATTTTTTTGTGAAAAACTCCTAATACATTCATTACAAAAGTCAGATTTTTAACCAGCAAGAGTTTGATTGTGGTCAGTTTGATAACTTTTCTATGAAAAACTCTGAATACATGTTTCACAAAAATAAGTTTTCTCACCAACTTGAATGGTCAATATATACTTAGTAATATTAGTATTTGTACCAAGTCTCATATATCACCTTGTTTAAAAATATGTGCCTTTACATAAAGTTGTTGTAGATAATTAATATTAAAAATATCACTGAAATGTAATAATTGCTTCTGCTTCAAATGCTAAGTTTATCAGAACAATTCAATTAAATTTTAATAAAAATTAACATATAAATTTCATAAAAATTATGATTTTCTGAATAATAAGAAAAGAAGTTGAGACTGATTTTACATCTAATATTGCTATGGAGAGAATAAAGAAAAGGCAACAGAAATATTTAAATTATTAATAAAACTATAAAAGGATAATCATAATAGGAGTATCATTTAAAATGTTTGAAAGTAATCTATATTTTATTTTTGGTAAATGATCAAACCTGCTTAGTTTATTAAAGCTGTAATTACGGTTATATATGCCTAGTCACGAGTACAAGGATATTCTAAATAATATTTGCAATGACAATGTCCGTCTCGAAATTTATAATGAAGATTTCCTAATGTATAAAGATAATTGTGCCACATGAACTACATCTGTAACAAGTAAACACTTAATAGAAATAACGCCTTTGCATTATTTTTGTTCATTCACTGCCGATGTCTTTTCGATTAACATTGTGTAAGTATCTTAGTGGAAATGAACTAAAATCAATGAATATATTTCACACATATTGAAGCAAGAATTGCTATATAACATGATACACACTTTTTATGTACATTTTACCTGAATCGGATTTTCTAACACATTTATATATCTCCGCTTGGATGGTTCAGGTCTCAGGTTAATGAACGGGAGTAGTATAGTGAGACGAGATCTTTGCGTAAGCTTACAGCTTTCTATGATCATTAATAAAGCTTTGGGTGAATTGTAGTTCTAGTTCATTTACGTCACACTAGAGCTGTACAATGGGTTATTGGCGACGGTCTGGAAAACATGCCAGAGAATGATCCGAAGACATTCCATCACAATTTTGAACCTCTGCAGAGGGGATGGCTCTCCTCTTCGGTAGCCCGACGACTTGCATGCGAAGTCGAGCACTTTATGGTAGAACAGTTTAACGAGGACTAATACCGCTCACCCTCGTACCCTACGCAGACTGATCGAAGACATCACCGACCCACGCAGTGACCGTAGCTAGTGATGATTGACTTCGGTGATCTGCTGAGAACCGTGTCTTAACGATCAGTCCCCTGCGGGACAGGCTTTGGGTGAAGCTAGGCAGCAGATACGATACGATGGATGGTTGAGTGTATATTGGCGATCGAAAGCGGCGATAGCAACTCTCGAATACGCCATCTGGAAAGAAGACCGGTTTCATACTTTTGGCCCTTTCCTCTCCTCCTCTTTCATTTGTATAGGAATGTACTGCAATATTTCTTCCTTTTTTTTAAACAGTTTTCGTATTTAATTGCTAAGGATATTTTTTAATTTTTCCTAGACGCTTTCTTTTAGAACAGGGCTGTCCAACTGGCGGCCCGTTATCACATATTGTGGGGCCCGCCAACTTCTTATTTAGGCTGATTGGCCTCAGTTTTCCCATTAAAATGTAAGCAAATTGTTTTATAATCCCTCTGTTCCATTGTTTTAGAATTAATAATTCAACTATTAATTGTTATTGTATAAGAGGTAAGGGTTTATTGTTTAACTTTTTCAAACTGCGGCCAGCCAGGTGATCAGTGACCGGAATTCTGGCCCGCGGGCTCTTTGCAATCGGACAGCCCTGTTTAAGAACTATATCTAATGTTGTTTTCAGTTCCATATAGTTTCTTCACTTATAAGATTTTAATCTATCTGAAAATGAAAACAGAAACTAAGGTACTTCCATCTTCTATGACTCTTCACAAGCTGTTGGTGAAAGTGAAGTGCATGGATAGCCTGGTCGGTAGGGCACTAGGCCCATGTCCGAGAATTCAAACCCCGCCGACCGAAGACTCCCTTTGCAGTTGGTGTCTGATGCACCTTAAAATTCTGAAGAGTCGCAAAGTCCTCCATGTTCCCATGACAAATCAAAACCTCTTGGGGTATTGGTTTGGAGATCGATCATTCTCTGATTCAGGCCAAAATTACGATCTGTGGATGAATGAATGGATGTATGATGTGGCAAAAGTCGAATTCTTGTCCATTGCGGGGAGGGAAGTTACAGACTATGTTAACCGTCATCTATGAAAAGGTACCCCATCATAGAGTAGAGGTAACATGTCTTGTATACTAGTGAATTGTAATTTTGTAGAGGTACACCATAGATGGCGCCCGGAAAAAAAAAAAGAATCGCACACTCTGCCTTAAATTTGCTCGGTTTCACCAAGCAGGGTTGCCAACATGGCATTAGAACCAACTAGCATGTGAACTGTTGCCATAGGAAGAGAGCTCCGCTATACGTCACCTGTAGCCCATTTTGATCGCTAATGACACAGAGATGGGCATTTGTCATTCAAAATAATGAACAATCATTCGAAATCTTCTTGAATAAAGATTTATTCATTAGTCAGAAATATTTTGAATGAATCATTTAATATTTTCAATTACTATTCTTTATTCTTAGTCAAAAATCAGAGCCTGATAAAGGCAGGGGAGTAAGGGGCATCTGCCCCGGGGCCCCATATCGAATAGAAAATATATTTTAGGTTTTCTTCTTTAATAAACTTTTTTTTAAAACAAAATATATGGACAGTGTTAAATCCATCAGTTTTATGTTAGTTTCTTCATTTATCTATATAGTATGAACGGTAAAAATCTAAATTTCGTAAATCTACGGCTTTTTAGGGCGGAATTCAGCCAAATTTTCGCAATGATGATGGACAAACTTGGCCAATGAAATGCCTGTATTTTTGCACATCGCAAAATGTGATATGTTTTCAAAAAATAAGGGTTTCTGATTGGCTTAATTGGGCCATCGTCATTGCGAAAATTTAGCTTAATTCCACCCTAATGTCAGCAAGGATATGAATTTTTCGCAGCTAGGTGACAAAGTTAACAATCAGAAAACTACATTCGGCATGATGAACATAGAATTGTTAGAAAATCAATAAAATGAACAGAACGATAATTCCTCTGACCATTGGAGGAAGGGGGACTTACTATTTTATGTTCTATTCAAATTTCTTGCTATAAGGAGGCGAAATATTTCAATACCACCATTAAGTTTGGTTCTTCATTACTGAAGTAGTGAAGCAGAGGAGGGGACGGGGAAAGAAGTTTTTGTCCCGGTCACCAATTTGGCTAAGTTGGGCTCTATCAAGAATAACTGAATAATTTCACTGCTCAACAGAAATGGGCATGGAATGCTCTAATTGATTACGAATATAACAACTTCAAATAAAACGTACATGGTAATAATCTACTTGAAATTATTTATTAGAAGTTACAAGTAAAGATCAAAAGTGATTATGATTACCTGTAATCACAAAGAAGATGCGATAGCTGGTATATGATTACAAGTGACCGAAATCCTTTACTTAATACAATCAATGTAATCAATATGTACGATTATAAGTAGTAGTCATTTTTGCCAGAAAACATAAAGTAACGAATAATTTTAAATTCAGTTACTGCGCGAAAACATAAATATGTTGAACATACATGATCATGTTTATATATATAATACTTTTGTTCATACAATGTACTTGCGCATGCTCTATGTAATAGCAATTTATATTACGTTAGTTAGCTCATGTTCGATATTCTCCCGATGCCCCCAGTTGGGGCGTGGTTAAATTAAATTTATTTCAACAAAAAAACGAAAAAGCTTGCATTTAAATGTAACATCAGTGTTCAATATTACTCCTTATAAAGTATGGAGACTTTTGTTACTTTTCTGTTTTAAATTGAACAAAAAATGAAGCTAGTATATGTTCTAATCATCTCTTGGATACCTTGCTAAGAATTTCACAGCCAAAAATTTTACTATTGTAAGTCTTTTGACACGAATTTATAACTATAAGCTTTATTTAACGCACAATTCCCTAAAAAAAAAAAAATCTAAGGGGCAAATAAATTTCTAAGGGGCAGTAAAATATTATTGATATTTCAACTTATATGCAAAGAAACTAAAGTAGGTTTAGAATTTTAGGAAAAAACGAATGTTACATATATCTCCCATCTCTTTAACTCATTCTATTGCTTTGTAATAAGGTAAGACGTATTTCGAAAACTTTTNTTTTTTTAAACAATTATGAGACTGTTTTTAATGATTAAAAAATACCGAAATATATTTTTGCTTGTAACTAGAGCGTCAGAAAAAATACTTAAAAGGGACACCGGTGTCCATTCTACTTCAAAGGGTTAAAGTACGCACGCAATAATGCGTTTTATTGTATCACCAGCGCTGAACAGCCAAACCAATTTTGCGTTTGCAAATACCTATGTTCAACTCCGTAGGCTTCTAATTTTGAACCAAAAGCAGAAGACAAGGAAACTCCTGTTCAAGTATTGGGCTACACGAAAGCGAAAACCACGAAAACCTCCCACGGTTAGCCTGATGGCAAGGGGACTCTTACGGATGATCTGTCAACCACTTAGGATATTTTACGTCAGCACTGAGGCAGAATTCGTATCGGATGACAAGTTTGTTAACATACTGTTATTTAATCAGTTTTACGCATTTCAAATTCTGAGTTCATTAGGAGTATTGCATTTCATTAGGAGTTTAAAACTCCCATTCTTTTAAAATCATAAATTCTAATCATGAAAAAAAATATTCCATTGAAATTCCAATATAAGTCTAAAAACTCTATCGGCGAGTTGAAATGAAGAGCGTATTCCTTGTATTCATGATTGAAGTGTTGAATAAACTTTCAATTTGATCCCCATTATGAAAATGAGCATCCATTTTTCTAATTGCGTATACACACCATCTTCCGGCAAGTTAAGTTTCCGGCCATTGATAAAGTGCGCATATCCGGTACCTCATACTGTTTAGCAACTCTTCTGAATTGCGATACAATAGCATATTGACCTCAGCTTGGGGCGGCACCCAAAAATAAATGAACTTGTTTGATTAGGGAAGGGGTTAAGTTACTTTTTTATTCTTTCTTATCTAATGATAACTTCTGTCATGATAATCAGTTGTTTATTTTAAAAAATGAAAGTATTAATTGTAAAGAGGCAAGTTTCACTTTCAGACGATATCAATAATTCGCCCACTTTAAAATCGCTTGCTTCCAAGAATTGGGTTTTTCCATCTTAAATTATTATATTTCAATAAAATAATATTTTAATAAAACATTAACTTAAAAATGATAATAATACTACAATAAAATAGTATCAATAACTTAATAATCATAATAATACTTAAATAAAATAGTAGCAATAACTTAATATAGTTATATAGTAATAATAATAAGATTGACTTTCAAACGATATCGAAAATTCGTCCTCTTTAAAAACGCTTGGTAAAAAAAAAAATTGTGTTCTTTTTTCCAATTTATTTTTCAATAAAAATAAAGAGACACTTTTCAAATAAAAATTTATTCCGCCGTGACAGATTGTAAATTCTCCAAATTATGAAAAGACATTTGAGCATATTTCGTGCACAAAATAGTAATGACTGAAAAACAGAAATATTAATATGGTATTCATTTATCAAAACATGAATGCAATGCTCCGATGAACTGCATTCATATTAGTTCATTGAATATTGCTCAATGAATATTGAAATATTGTTCAATGGCAGCGATGTTTTGATACTTTTTTTTATATGTTACCGTAAATAGCTGAAGTCCGTTTTTTACGCGTAATTACTAACCTAATTACTAAGTGTCAACGAGCATCTTTAATCCAGTGCTCTTTAATAAGAGCACTGAATTAAAGATGCTCGGAGTATAGGAATAGCCCGAATTATAAAAAATTATTTTCACTTCTTGTCATATAGCCGGTATGTGAAAACAGTTTCTTAACCCACGTAATAACAGTAAGTAACCAAATTAAGTAAGTGCATAAAATTAATTAAGGCATACAAAATGAAACAAATTTGTGAATTGATGAATAAATCATCACATCAATGGATGGGCATATCAACACATCGGTGAATCAGCCTAGGTGTTTCAATTGTACATAGTACAATACTTGACTACTATTTACGCGTGTGATAGATTATTTAGACGTGTGAAGCATTGTGTTCTTTTTTTACGCTAAATCCTACAAAATGAAAAATTAAGACAATAGTAATAATAGAAGTAATGATAGTTTTATATGTATGAAAATTACAATTTTGAACTTCATGATTATTATTAATTGTTCGAATCCTACCAGCCGAAGAAACGCCGTGTGTTAAATGATGACTGGTGCACGTTAAATCTGTCGGGGTCACAAAGTCCTCCAAGCTGCTATAACAAATCTATACCTCTGGGGGTACTGAATTGGAGACTGATCGTCCTCTATTTCAGGTCAAAATTACGATATGTGATTGAATGGATGTATGAATGGGTCTGCCCTTTAAAACGGGCTGTGATGTGTGTATGAGTGGCTGAAGTCATATTCTTGGCTATAGATGGCGTCATTGAAAAACTAGAAACGTACCCTCTGCCTTAAATTCGCTTAGCTTCAAAAAGCAGGCTTGCTGGTATTGGCAAGTGGCAATAGAAGCAGCAATAACATGATTATTAATTTATAAATTATGTAAATTTTGAATTACAATTTCACTGCTGAAAACCTTATAGCTGCAAAACTATTAGTTATATTGACTTAATTTTGATTTAATCTGATTTGGCGTACGAATATTCACAGGAAACTGTGTCTGGTTTGTAAATAGGAATAACTTCGAAACTGTGCTTTTTATACTAAAAGCTTTTAACAATGTTTAAAATAATAATTCTATCGATTTTGCTTTGGTCTTACCAATTCATCTCATCGTAAAAAATACACAGAAAACATTACTTCACTTGAGTAAGTATCAACGTCATATACGTTAATAAGTGTTAAGTAGTTAATCCTTGTTAAACTTCATTTGTCGTTATAGCAATATGTAAGTCTGTCCCCTTTTTAACTCTTTTCCTCCCTCTAATATAACTAGTAGATTTGGAATGTAAAATGACCCAATATCTTAACTATTGTTCATAACGCGAAGGAAAAAATTTTTTAATTTTCATCATGGTAACAAAAAGAGAAGTAAGTGAATAACGACATTTACGTCGTACAATTTAGTGTATCATCATTTCTTATTCACCACTTTGCAAATTTTCACAATTGCAGATATTCATTGTTAATATTGAGTGAAATTTTTTAAAATCTTTATTGCTAGTTTTTGTCATTTAATCAATTCGTTCTAAACGTTATTATTTGCCATTATAAATGAGTGACAATGATATTTAAAATCTTAACCCTTTCGGCCCAAACAGGACATATATGTACCACAAACGAAAACCCCATTGGGACATATGTGTCCCGTCTATACATCCCAGTGGGGCGCATGTGTCCCAACCCCCACAACTGCCGAAATTTGTTCATTTTATTTGGGCAGAATCTTGATATTTTTACTTCATTAGATCTATTAAATTCGTAGTTTGCCTTTGGAAAAGAAAAAACTGGTCTTAAAAGGGGTAAGATACAAAAGTGATATATTTTCATAATTTAACTGTGATAATTTAACTTTGATCCCCAACCAAACTCACCTCCTGAGGTCAGGTCCGTGGCGATTTTTTTTATTGCAGATTTATTAAACTACCATTTTTTTATTGCGGATTTGGATTTCCCAGAAAAAAAAATTTTCAAATTGATTTACAGGTGTTGCATTTCAGTTCATAGGCGGGATTGTAATTGCAATATGAAGTTTGCGTAAAAATTGTTTAAAATGGAGCCATTTCCTGAAATACGTGTCAGGTGACGAAAATAAAAAATAAACTTATTAGGTACTTTGAAAAACCTATTTAATGAAATTGAAATCCATAGGGAAACAAACTTGACGCTCTCTTGTGCAACACCGAAGCAATTATACAAACATTCACCATTCAAGAGAGAATGGCGACATGCATTCTGGTTTTCGAGATTCATAGTAGTGATAATTATGAATCTTTAGCATGCAAGATTATCGCAAAAATCATAATGAAAATAAATAATCTGACTTTTCTCAGAGTGAGAAAATTTCTCAAAATTATAATTATCAATATTTGTTTGTTTTTAATAAAGTGGCAACACCTTACTTATAAAAATAATGATAAATAAATAAAGTTGAGCCGTGGTGGCTCAAGGTATAGAGCGTTCGCCTTCTAATGAGGTGAACCAGGTTCGAATCCCGGCAGTGGCTGGTCGATACGAACACCGCATCCGGCTTGAACCGACCACAGTGCTGACGTGAAATATACATAGTGGTAGACGTATCATGAGTTAAAGTTCCCTTGCCGCCTGGCTAACCGTGGGAGGTTCTCGTGGTCTTCCTCTCCATGTAACGCAAATGCGGATTAGTTCCATCATAAAATAGCTCCACGAAGGCATTTTTCTCCCAATACTTGATCCAGTAGTTCCCTTGTCTTCTGGAATGGGTTCAAAATTACAAGGCCAAGTAGTTGGAAAAACCCGAAAATTGGGTCGGCTGTTTAACGACGGTTATTAAAAGAAAATAAAGTCATCCTTGAAAAATAAACTATTTACTTTTAATCATCGTCAAATTTGAGAAATTTAAAAATTTAAAAAAAAGTTGGAAAAAAGAAACATTCAGATTGTAAACAGAAGAAAAGATATTGCTTCAGCTGAGGCAATTTGTGCTCTGACAAAAAATGAGATAAGATTTCGTTGAATTCGAAATAAGCAAATGATTTTACCGAGCACATATCTTTATATTTTGAAATTCAGTTAAACAAAATCTCAGAACGATTGTTTGTTTTTAATAAAGATATTACTAGTTATTTGTGGGACGATAAGATAAATATTTCTTTTGAAATAAGCTTAGAGTAGATAAGAAATTTTTTTTTAACCTACATATCTATTGTTTTGTTTGTTTGTTTTTCAATTTGCATATTCGAAGTGGGATTTTTAATTTTTAATGAATTTCTAGGTAAATATTAAAAAAAAAGGTCTCTCTCACAAATTTTCTCAATTTGAATTAATTACAGTGCCGGCAATCAAAAATTTAGCGTTTCTGTGAAGTTTCATTCTTACAATTATAAATTTTATGATTTCGATTCGCTCAAAATCACATTTGTAACAAAAAATTTTTAAAAAAAATTGCAAAATTTAAAATGAAGTGCTGTTGCAAAGAACATCTTGTCAGCACAGAGACATCTTGTAAGCGCTCCTTAAGGAAAATTTGACCTCAAAAACACCATAAGATATATGGACCATAGGACACTATGAGAAAATTTTCCTTTATGCAAAAAACCAAATGTAAGGTGAACTTTTTCACATGGGCTATGGCATACCTTTGACGACATTTAACCATAGCTATAGGGCAAAATTACGAAATTTCGTTAATGCCCAGTTGCAGCATTTTCAACAGTAGCCACTTTTTCAAAAATTTAAACGATTAAATTATATGTTGAATTATTATAAGTTGATATTAATAATGTCAGTCCTTTCTTTTTAAACATTTTTAAAACATGGATTCTAAAATGAAGAAACACTTAAAAAACAAATGAAAAATAATTTTTTTTTTCTCCCAATGGCCACCTGGATAATGACCTTTCGTCATACAGGCAGGCATCTGAAGGGCAGATTTGTTAGTCACTCTTTCAGGGGCACCATATTAGGTGGGCCAACGTTGCTCCTACAGTAAGGGCAGATAGTACAGAGAGTGAAAGAACATCCATGCCTTGCCCAGGATTCGAACCCAGAACCTTCCTGATTCAAGGGCTGTTTTCTGACACCTACGCAGGCCGGTCAGCCTGCTAACAAAGGTAATGTAATATTCAGTTTATTTTAAAATACTCAAAACTACGAAATTCAAGGCGCTACGAACGATGATACCCCAATGAGGTGGTGCACCATCTTGTTGCAAAAAGACATGTGACTGAAGCTCTTCTAGTTGTTAAAATACGAAGGTATCATCGAATACGAAGGTATATGTGGGTATCATCGTTCGTAGTTCTTTGAATGTCCATTTTCCAGGAAGATGGATTGGGCGAGGAGGTCCAATTCCTTGGCCACCCAGATCACATGATATAACGCCGCTGGACTTTTTCTTTGGGGATTCATAAAGGACAATGTTTACAGGAGGATCGTGTCGAACATTGATGACCTAAAAGCCAGAATTACAACCGCAATAGCCTCTGTGGATGCTTGCCGCTACCGTGAAATTGACTATCGACTTGATATTCTCCGTGCGACGAAGGGGGCACACGTGGAAGTTCATTGACAAGGGTCATGAAACTTTTTGAGTCTATCTAACCATTTATGTTATTAATTTTAATCTATATTTATTATTTTATGAGTTATTAAACATCAAAATGGGTCCGGGACTTTATAAACACCCTGTATATTAAAATTAATAATAATAATAAAATGAATTTTGGCAAAAAAGTAGCGATCGAGTGGGCGATTGACGGACAATTTTTTAATCGCCATTTGTTACATTTAGTACAGCCTGTAACTGTGGAACTTCAGGGTTCCGCGGAACAACATTTGGGGAACCGCAGCTCTAACCTTTAAGTTACATTTCGTATGAAAAATTAATCTCAATTTGGCGAGCACCCAAAGGTTTGCTATGAAATTCGAAATTGTCCTTGAAATAGTTCTTAACACAATTGCGGTGAGCTTTCATTTTGTTTGCAAACTAATAAACTGATAACTGCAACATCCTGTCCGATAATTGTAAAGAAATATAATCAGTTACACAACTAACGCCATTCATAGCTTTTTTAGAATAATACTATAGTTTCAATGACAGTTTAGAAGTGTAGATAAAAAATTAATTTGTACTCCAAATGTTTCCATGATAGTTTATTGGGGAAAATTATGTAATGCATTGTGAATAAAAAAGAGATTATAACTTTGACTAAAATTATTAGCTATTTATAACTTTCAAGATACAATTGAAAACGATAATTAAAGTTTTGTCATTAAAGAATAATTATTTTATCCGAATTATCAAATCAATAAATTGTTTTATCCTTAAATTTCTACTAGGCTTAAATGAAACGTGGAAGCTTAATAATTCTTAGAACTAGCGTCTAGATTTATTTTTTCAAATTTATTTCAACCCTTTGGCACAGAATTTTTATTAGACATATTTTTCATTCTTTTTTTGTTATTTCGTATCGATATTGGTCAAAATGAGAAAAAGAAATATTTAGCATTTAATTAATTTATATTTATGAAATAAGCACGAAACACCGGTGTCTTTTTCTGCGTTAAAGGTAAAAAGTCTTCCAAACATGGCCTCACATGAGAGAAATAATTTTTCAAATTTGCACCCATTTGCATTTATTTAGATCTTACAGAGACAGAAATTCATCACGGAAATTTCTTTAATTTACAAAATAAATAATTGATACATTTTTGAATAAAAATGAAAGTAAGTTTCGTTAACTACTTTTTTTGGATTTTATATTTTAGTATAAATATAATTCCAATAATCTAACAAATGTTTGGGTAACTATTAGACAGTTTTTTATAATAAAAAATTCAAAAATATGTTTTTATTTCTAATTAGAGAATGAGAAAAAATAAATAAAGGGACACCAGTGTCCTAATTGAGAATAAGGGTTAACACGCAAATTTCGCCTGAGTAAAAAGCATTAATTTCAAGGTGATAAAATAAATGTCTAAAAAAAGATTAAAATCACACATTAACGGAAATTTTTTTAACAAAAGGTTAAAATCACACATTAACAGATGTTAACTATGTGCAATGACAGGTAAAATTAAATGTAGGGAATGTGTTATAATGACTTAATAGTCAATAGGTTTTATTGTTTCCATTATAAATGATATATGTAACTCAAAGTAAGAAAATCAAATATGTAGTGTTATAATTTTTTTCCTTCAGTAAAAATCCCAAATATTTTTTCTATTTTAGCAAAAAAATACTTTTTAAAAACTTATATTGATATCTCACGATTTTTTTGAAGTGATACTCCTTATGCGACTTCCAACAAGGTTGCGGTA
>NC_092209.1:82854623-82862998 GCF_043381705.1 Parasteatoda tepidariorum | reverse complement strand
AAATTCGTCAGCACTTCCGGGGCTATGCTTGGAACGCTAGAGCGATCGGCGCTGGAGCTTTTAACTATAATTAATAATATATTAGAGAGTAAAAGTTGAGGCATAGTTTTAAGCAATATCAATGTAAAGCCAGTCCAGGAGCGGCGAGCAAGGGTCCCCCCGATTTAGTTTAGCGAAAACTATTAGCAATAGAATTACATGTCTTTCGTCGATAAATTGACAATGAACACAGGGTGCGTAGCATTTTTAAAAGTCATTAAAGGTGCTTTTTTCATTGGATGTTATTAAAAAGTGCTTAATATTCCCTTTTTCAAAATGAGATTTTCCCTTCGCCATGTTGCTTTTCGCTGCAAATTATGCGAAAAGACACAGTTCGCATAATTCTATTCAACGTATGCACAATTCATTCAACCCCAAACTATTTCGGCGTATTGTCAGTCCGTAGCGTATGAAAACTCCCTTCGTTTTACTCCATTCAAAACTTCATGATTTTTGACAATCGTCGAAAACAATACAAAATGTTTTTCTTTCTTTTTTTTTTTTACGCGACGGTTAAAACCACCAATTGTCAAAAACTTTCCAACCCTGCCCAATTATGATATTTTTTATAAAGTGCTTAAAAATATCTTTAGAGTGCGTAAAAGGTTCTTATTTTTTGTTGAATAATTTGGCTACGCACCCTGGATCAATTCGTATTTCTTTAAATTTCTAAATATTTTTTAAACAATCCAATTGTGAAGTTTGTTTTTTTACGAACGAATATTAATTTCCTGATATTTTGCTATAATACAGGCAATCCATCCCAGACCGCAAAACAATCTGAAATCAATTTCTTATGAAGTTCGGCAAGTGATAGCAAGCATTTTTTAAAAAATTCAATTAATTTATTTCTACTGCCGCATGTTCCTAATAGACAAGATTTTATGATTACGTTGATCCACTAAAACTTAGTGGAAAAATTTATGCTTTTAATTTAAAAAAAATATACAGTGAAACCTGTTTTTGAGCTGTCTTTTTTTATGCGATTTTATTTTTGTGCGGTATATGAATCTTAGCTGCGTTAGCACCAGTTTAATATTTTCTATTAATGTGCATATACATGTTGTGGACAATCTCTGATTACGTGGTCTCATTGACAACGATGTATCTGAACTGCGCGATGCTCTGTTTATTTACTATCATTAGTTCATTTATTATCGTTCACTCCAATTTCTCATCTGTTTAAAATTTATTCTGCGCTAAACAAGTTGAAGTAAATCAGTAAAAAATCGCCTGCTGTGTTAAAATAGCAGGCGATTAGGTAGTTTAAAATTAAACCGTTATTTTTATTTTGTGAATTTTCGTCTGCGCGTATCTCAAATACTATAGACGCTTCGTATTCAGAGTTTTATGCACGATTCGTGTGATTAAGAATTCATTTTATAGTGAGATTAAAGGTAAATAAAGTAATTACTTTTGTTTCTATTTATATGTACTTTTACTGTAATTAAAATTTCAAATCACGTCCTTTTTTAAAACTACACTCTCGAACTAACTGGCGAAAAAGTATATTTTTGTTGTTTAATTTATTTGTNACTTCCGCATGTTCCTGAAAAATTTATGTTTTTAATTTTAAAAAAATATACAGTGAAACCTGTTTTTGTGCTGTCTTTTTTTGTGCGATTTTATCTTTGTGCGATTTATTTTTATGCGGTATATGAATCTTAGCGGCGTTAGCACCAGTTTAATATTTTCTATTAATGTGCATATACATGTTGTGGACAATCTCTGATTACGTGGTCTTGACAACGATGTATCTGAACTGCGCGATGCTCTGTTTATTTACTATCATTAGTTCATTTATTATCGTCCACTCCAATTTNTAAACTTTACTCGTAATAAAAGAAAAATCATTAATATTTTTACTGTATACTTTTCTAAAATTTGACGGTTCAGTGGTTGAGAATCACTGATTTATACACTCTATTTAATTCAGTATTCGATAAGAGTTTGGAATTTATACGAAATTATTGTTATTTGGATTTATTTTTTCATTTAATTATACCTTCTTTGAAATATTAAATGCATTCTATAAAAATATTATAAACTACACAAATTCAAATAGAAAAACCAATGGGAAAAAATTTTAACGTTGGACTTTTTTTTAAAAACTTTTTACCCCTTAGTACGCTTAAACAATAAAAATCAACCTGAAGGAAACTTTTAAATACCGCATATACCAGCGTATGTTTACAAATGAATATAACAAACTTTTAAATTTAAAAATAATTCCTTGCAAATGAATTACAAAAAGGAGCAGGAATATTTACTTTTATTAACGTCACACACATGCAGCAGAAGCAGAAAAATTGTCATAATTATAGTTTATATAATATCAAGTCCCCTAATTAAAATAAATGAAAAACTTAGTAAAGGTTCGCCAAATAAATACGTATTATTTCTTAATCTTTTGGTATTAAAGAAAAGTACACCTAAATTTTAGAAAAGCTCAGCCTTTTTTAAATACTCTTAATTGATCTTTTAGTTAAATTAGTTTTTTATGCTGAAAAATCCAAGATACCGTCAATATAACCTATTTAATAGCTGAAACTAATTATTCATTTTCTCAAACTATAATAGTGTTCAACTTCAAAACAATTACATTTTCAGCTGACAATTTTCACTAAACTGAATTACGCTACACAAAACAGCAATTTTCATACTTGCCATAAAACTACATAAAAAGAAGTTCCTTAAACATTTTTCTGTAAATGTGTAAAATTTCATATAATAGTTTTTGAGTTATGACAGAGTAAGCCGCGCTTTATAAACATTTTCTGAGACGATTGCGACGGCGGAAATAGTGTTATTTAATATAAACTAAACTTATTTTGCTTGGGCAACACAAATGATTCAACATCCGAATTCAAAACTTTAATGAGCTTTTCTTTTAAGCCGCATAAAGCTTGTAGGTTAGGGAAAAAAATCCATCTTAGTTCTAGAAGCTATCAGCTCTATGTTATATTAATCTATAATAATATTAGTCTAATCTATGAGCACTTCGTGAGAGGTTCACTTAGACGAATTCCTGTTGCGATTATGAGCAGAAGCATTTCATCAACTATTACTAAAATAAAGTATTAAAACTGTTGTATTGAACAATAATCGAGCGAACGAAAGCAATATAAAATTCACTGCAAAAGCATAATTTCGGAGTTTGGCGAGTGAGACATTATATTTATCCGGTAAACTGAAAAAGCCTTATTTCGCTTACATTTTGGAACAATTATTTTATAGAAGCTGTATCTCCTGATTTCCGAGAAATTTTTTCTTTACTGTATTAACAAAATATTTAATATCATTACTTAATTTAACAAAGCTCAATTTTAAAGATTTTGTCCAACGTTTCATTAAAGTTATCGAAATAAATATTTCCTTTAAAAAAATTTAGTGTTAGCACAGATAATGTTGCTTGCGGTCGCGTAATTCTTGCTTTTATTTCGCTATATTACTACAAAGAATTGTAATCAGAAGAAATATGATATTGTTGAGTTTCTTGCTTTTACGAACAAATATCTTCTTTTTTTTTTGCTGCTTTGTAAGAAATATGTCAGCACTTCCGGGGCTATGCTTGGAACGCTAGAACGATCGGCGCTGTAGCTTTTAACTATAATTAATAATATAGGTCCTCCCGATTTAGTTTAGCGAAAACTATTAGCAGTAGAATTACATGTCTTTTGTCGATAAATTGACAATGAACACAGAGTGCGTAGCATTTTTAAAAGGTTCTCATTTTCGTTTTTTAAAATTCATTAAAGGTGCTTTTTTCATTGGATGTTATTAAAAAGTGCTTAATTTTCCCTTTTTCAAAATGAGATTTTTCCTTCACCATGTTGATTTTCGCTGCAAATTATGCAAAAAGACACAGTTCGCATAATTCTATTCAACGTTTTCACAATTCATTCTACCCCAAACTATTTCGGCGTATTGTCAGTCCGTAAGTGTTTAAAAATATCTTTTAGAGTGCGTAAAAGGTTCTTATTTTTTGTTGAATAATTTGGCTACGCACCCTGGATCAAATCGTATTTCTTTAAATTTCTAAATATTTTTTGAACAATCCAATTGTGAAGTTTGGTTTTTTACGAACGAATATTTATTTCCTGATATTTTGCTTATAATACAGGCAATCCATCCCAGACCGCGAAACAATCTGAAATCAATTTCTTATGAAGTTTAGCAAGTGATAGCAAGCATTCTTTAAAAAATGCAATTAATTTATTTCTACTGCCGCATGTTCCTAATGAACAAGATTTTATGATTACGTTGATCCACTAAAACTTGGAGGAAAAATTTATGCTTTTAATTTTTAAAAAAAATATACAGTGAAACCTGTTTTTATGCGATTTATTTTTATGCGGTATGTGAATCATAGCGGCGTTAGCACCAGTTTAATTTTCCTATTAATGTGCATATACATGTTGTGGACGATCTGTGATTACGTGGTCTCCTTGACAACGATGTATCTGGACTTCGCGATGCTCTGTTTATTTACTTTCATTAGTTCATTTATTATCGTCAACTCCATTTTCTCATCTGTTTAAAATTTATTCTGCGCTGAACAAGTTGAAGTAAATCAGTAAAAAATCGCCTGCTGTGTTAAAATACTTAGTATTTTAAAATTAAACCGTTATTTTTGTTTTGTAAATTCTCGTCTGCGCGTATCTCAAATACTATAGACGCTTCGTATTCAGAGTTTTATACACGATTCATGTGATTAAGGATTCTTTTTATAGTGAGATTAAAGGTAAATAAATTAATTACTTTTGTTTCTATTTATATGTAGTTTTACTGTAATTAAAATTTCAAATCACGTTCTTTTTCAAAACTACACTCTCGGACTAACTGGCGAAAAAGTATATTTTTGTCGTTTAATTTCATAATTTTCCTCTGTCAAGATTTTTTTTACAAACTTCTAGAATTTAATTCATATCGGAAAATACTTGTCTATTTAAAATATCTTACAACTTTCGAATAGCTAGCTAACCACTTTTTTTTCACAAATAAAACTTAAGTAATTTTCCCTTTGTCTGAGATAGTAAGACAATTATTTAAAAGCGTTGGTGTTTTAACTTTCAGCAGAAAGCTGCCAAGCATTTCGTTTTAGCCAAATCTTAATTTATATAAAATAGTATGAAAATATTAAAACTGCTGTCAGCTTGCGACTTGACCACTGGAATGGCGGTCATAAACTTTTAATGTATTAGACTAGTATATATTTATTNTCAAGATTTTTTTTTCAAACTTCTAGAATTTAATTCATATCGGAAAATACTTGTCTATTTAAAATATCTTACAACTTTCGAATAGATAGCTAACCACTTTTTTCATAAATAAAACATAAGTAATTTTCCCTTTGTCTGAGATAGTAAAACAATTATTTAAAAGCGTTGGTGTTTTAACTTTCAGCAGAAAGCTGCCAAGCGTTTCGCTTTAGCCAAATCATAATTTATATAAAATAGTATGAAAATATTAAAACTGCTGTCATCTTGCGACTTGACCACTGGAATGGCTGTCATAAACTTTTAATGTATTAGACTAGTATATATTTATTCTCAAAAGTATTTACATTCTTAAAAGGAATGTATTTTACAGCATAAAGTCTAAAAGCAAAGTAGAGCTCGATAATTCTAATATATATATTGCAATTATTTTAGTTGTGATACTCAAATTAAAAATTAGGAGAAGCTGATAATTTAAAATTTCTTCTAAACATATAACTCTTTACCTTTCTTTAAAAAATATAGAGTGATATTGCTTTAAGACAGTTTTAGCAGAATTTATTTAATTATACATAGTATTAAAAAAAAACTTACAATTCAACTTATGTCGATAACATAATGTTAATAATTAAATGAATTGTAACATTTGATATTTAAAAAAAATATATATATTTTAACTTACCAAAAAAAGAGACTAGGTGGCTCGAAGAGAATTTTTTAGTGTAGCGATTAAATAACTCGTTGAACAAACTCTGATAACTAAACTATATCTTGTGACAAAAAATATGTTTATCTTGGTAGACACATTTTAAGCCCAAAGTTGCTCTTCTGCGTGGTTTTTTATTTTTGTATCCGTCGTTAAACAGCCGACCCATTTTTGGATGTCCGATGTTCAATTCCGTAGCCTTGTAATTTTGAACACATTCCAGAAGACAAGGGAACTCCTTTATCAAGTATTTGAAGAAATTCGCCTTCGTGGAAGACTTTTTGATGAAACTAGCCCGCATTGTGTCAATGGTTAGCCTGATGGCAAATTATTAGCCCACAATGCGGCACAATATTTAAGTATGATTGTATATATTTCTGAGCGTGTATAATAACGTAAAAATGGTGAAAGTGTTGTTATATTTGAAAACTTCATCACATGATATCGCGTGATCCGGCAAGGAACGTATTTTACGGTAATTTATCTTATGCTTACATTAAATCTTAATATATTTCTAATTGGTTATGCGACATATCCAACAAAAATTACGACTACCTAATAAAAAATACAGGATTCGTTCTGAAAATTTCCCTTCGACTTCCGTTTTTCGGTAAAAATATCATTCGCCAAAATACAATTTTTTTTTTGCCGAATTTACGATTTGGCGAATACTTAAGACAGCCCTTAATAATTATATACTGAAATAAAATAAATTAAATGTATGAATTTGCTATAACCTGTTACTTAATGTAGAAGGCCATATGGAAACCTTTATTTACTCCCTTTCATAAGACTATGAAGGAAGCAGTCTTCTTTTTTCTTAATTATTTATAATTTTTTTCTTATTGTGTAGAGTTGATTTACTTTTGAAATGTAGACTAATAACTAGATCGCAACTTTAAATTGCACAAATATCAAAATAGAAGATTTTTTTGAATGGACATTTTCTACAGAGGCGCTATCAAGGCACCTTTAATATCGCATGAAATGTTTTCATTAAAATATTGCGCCCATTTAAGAAACTATTCCTCTAACATCTGACAAGTTTTTTTAATGAATTAAAATTTCAATATCTGGAATTATTTTGTTTTAGATTTCAAAACCAATTGCACTCTATAAAGTTGACTTCAAAGTTTTAAGAAGTAAATTTAAAATTAATTCGTTAAACCTATAAGGATTGTTAGTTCGTGGTTCCAAAATAGAAATAAAAACTAACTATTATGACAGTACCGTTGAACTAAAATGAAAATGATGTTGAACAAACGTAGTAGTGCATCATTTACGACCTTTAACCAGACATACAAAATGTTTAAATTCGCTTTTAATGCCAAAATTTTCTTATAACTTTTATTGTGACCTTTAAATGCTGAACAGAGCTCCATAACAACCCATGAACTGAATGAAAACAATTTAAAGTAACTCCTTCAATTACGCTAAACATCCTGATGGTCATTGTCTCTATAAAGTTTTTGCTTTTCTTTCCAGCAGTTATATCAACCCCTCTATGGTATTTACCAATTCACTAATCACCTCTTCTTAATATTTTTCTCTGTTATCATTAGAATTTTAATTAAAGTTAGTATTCATTTGTAGAAAATTAATCTATTTTAGTATAAAACACATTACAAAATCATGTTTCAAAAACTCCACAAATTCTTGCATAGAAATTACGTGTATGCATACATAATTTTGTGTATGCTTTCACCGTTCTTTAGTATATTATAATACACCTGACCGAGTTAGAAAATTATAGGTTAATGCTAAGGGTAGATTAGGATACAGTACACAAGCAACATATTCTTCATTTTATCGCTTTCAGTAATATACGGGTGATTTTCACGAAACATGACAATTCGGACCGAAAAATTTCTTCAAATTTAAAGTCTTCAAAATAATCCAATTTTTTTTGTATGCTTCTTTAGCTACACTTATTAATACCTTATAGACAGCAGTGTAGTTTATTAACATTTACTCGAGAAAAAAAATAAAATAGAAATTCACCAAATTTTGAATGCCAGGAAAATGACATATTACCTTAGAAGTTTAAAAAACAGTCATTTTAAGTTAATAGTACGCAACTCAACTTAAGCCTTTATGTTAGATGGACCATAAATTGCTAAAATTAATTCTTTTTATCCACTGTAGAAAGAAACAAAAAAATTTTTGTTGCTGATATGTACAGAATAAAATTGGGTCTAATAATCAATCATTAAATAAATAAATAACATCCAAGCATATTACAAATCAATCATACATAAACTTGGTATTAGGTTAATATTTGCTTTCCCTCTTTACAGAATTAGCAGTTAAAAAGAATTTCTGGTAACA
Organism: Parasteatoda tepidariorum; assembly: GCF_043381705.1. Taxonomy (NCBI): domain Eukaryota; kingdom Metazoa; phylum Arthropoda; class Arachnida; order Araneae; family Theridiidae; genus Parasteatoda; species Parasteatoda tepidariorum. Next base: position 82,854,706 of record NC_092209.1, on the reverse strand, counting down.
CTTCAATGTCCTGGCATTCATAAGCCAGGAAAATGACAGCCAGGATAATGACAAATTCGCCATTTTATAGCATATAACTTTAC
>NC_092209.1:82835479-82853664 GCF_043381705.1 Parasteatoda tepidariorum | reverse complement strand
GAAACTTTAATGGATATAACAACTTCCATCTCATAATATTACTAAATATCAGAATTACATTGGATTATTAAATGTTTTTTGATAATTTGAAATGTAAACGAGCGTCTCTTGTCTGAAAGTAAATTTTCAGTCCTGCAGAAGCTTCTTTCAACGTCTACTGATGTTTTAAGTGCGTACTTGAAAAAGACGGTCTCACTTACTGACAATTTTTCGTCAATTTGAAAAGATTTTGCTTCACCTGTTAATATTCTATAGATTTTCTTCATTGTTTGGAGCCAGTGTAATAATGAATATTGATGGAAAATTGGAAAAACTTTAAGAAATGCATTAAAATGCAAAATACGCCCCAAAATTTAAAGAAAAATGCCCTATAAATCTAAAAAAATGCTCTAAAAGACAAAAATTGTAAATGTCATCAAAATCCGGGCCTTAATAATTACTTCCTTTAAAATGGTAGTATAGTATGTAATAATACAACACCTAACCGAGTTTGAAAATTATAGCTTAATAATAATTAGCGATATGGGCCTTATATATATACAGTATATGAGCAATAATTTCTCTATTTTAACACCATTATATGCACTTAAAAAATTTGAACTTGCATATTATGCACTTTTTGGTCCCCCTAATTTGATTATAATTATTTCCTTTAGCACTGTAATATAGTATGTTATAATATAATACCTGGCTGAGTTTTAAAATTATAGGTTATTTTTAAGTGCATGAAATAAAATTACAGTCTTCATTCATTCAAAAGAAGAAAAAGATTACTACTTTAACGTGGCAAGTAATTTATAAATACCTCACTTAAAAAAATAAAAAAAACGCACTTAGAGTTTATAATCATTTAAACACTGTTACATTTCTCATTGAAAACTCAATTCAACTAATTGAAAAAAATTTATTAAATTTGATAAAAAGAATAAAATGGATTTAACAATAAATGTTTAGAAGAAAATGGTGCTGGTATCTCTTATTGTTTCAAACACTTTTGATCAGATATAAGAAGTTATTTTTAATATTATTTGGACCACCAAAAAATAAGTAAAAAAATAGTGTTTAAATTTTTTCACCTCTAATTAGTGAATTTATACTGTAATATTGATATTTTTCGAACCTGACTTTCTTAAATAAAAAAAAAAAATTAAAGCTAGTAAACATACTAAAAATTGTCTCGAATTCGCTTCCACTTTTAAAATGTTTTTCATGCATTTTCAGAATTAGGTCTTTAAGCAATACGTTTTCTTAATAAGTGTTGAAAGATTTTGATTGTAAGGCAAACAAACCATTCAATATAATTTTTTTTTTTAAAAATTTGAATTTTTAAAAATATGCATGTATAAATAGTTTGTTTTAATACTCAATATATTATCTGTTTTGCACTTAACTGAATAAATAACAAAAGGACAATTGTTTTGTAATTGTTTTTTATTAATCTCATACTTTAATTTTTTTTTCTTTCTCTGCATTTCATGAATTGCTGTAAAGGTTTCAAATCTTTATATTAAGTTTAAATTTTAAGATTAAATTAATTATAAAATTAAAAAATTTCTTCTCTGTTAAGATAGTTGGTTTCTTTAAGACATTTTATAATTTTTTTAAAATAAACAAAGCATATTCCTATTTATAAAAGTATTTTCTTAAAATATCTTTTAAAACATATTTTATATTTTTTAAAAACCTCTTTTTTTTTAGAATAGTATCATTCACCCACATTTAATAAATACTTTTATAACTAATGAAAAAAATAAGGTTCAAAATCGTCAGATAATTTGATTTTAGGAAAGCAAAAAAATCCGGGAATTGTCAGGGAATGATATAAATTTCTGCCAAAGCATAGAAAAATCTTTCCAAAACCCTGGAAAATAATCAGTTCTAAACAGTATGGTATAATAAGTAGCCAATGAGGTTCAAAGTAAATACGATAAACATCTATTTTTATAGTTCCATGTGAAAAATGTGCTACAACATGGTACAATTTTCTTAAATTAATTTAAATTAGAATATTACTTCAAACTTCTTAATAAGAATAATCTTATTTTCATTATAATAAACTTTTTTCTTAAAATAAAGCTTTTTGTATTTATTAATATTGATTCTTAATGAGAAATAAGATCTATAATGAGACTACTTTACTAATCCTATTTTCCCGTTTTTGTGCAAAATCTATTATTTATCTTTTTCTTAATTTATTATTTTGAGTTTCTATTTTTATATCATTGTTTATTCTAAAATATACCTGTTATGCCTTCACCTGTAGTGCCTGAAAGTGTATACATGACATATTTTCGATAAAAACTTTCATTGTTTAATGAATATATATATATACAGTGGAGCATCGTTTATACGATGATCACTTATACGACGTTTACATTTATACGACGTTTTAGTGTGGTCCCAAATCATTCCTATTCATTTTAATGTAAAAATATATCGTTTATACGACGCACAGAATCGGTTATACGTCGGTTTTTAGATTTTGTTCACGTTTATTTAATTTTTTATTTTTTCTTGTGTATTTTAAAAAAGGGCGGAATTTGCCAACATGAATGATACAGAAAAGGGTGCCAACAAGAATGCTTGGATGACGACCGTAATTTTTACTAGATGACTGAAAAAACTAGACAATGTTATGAAGAGGCAAAAACGAAAAATTTTGCTATTCATCGACCAATGTCCAGCGCACCCATCGATACTAATTATTTTGGAAAATGTAAAAGCTCTCTTTTTTCCTGCAAATTGCACAAGTGCGCTTCAGCCATTAGATTTGGCCGTGATTAGAAATCTAAAATTGCATCATAGAAAGCAGTAAGTTCAACTCGCTATTCAAAGCATTGTAGAGACTAATAGCAAGAAAATATAATTAAAGGTAACATACATTCAAATTGCTCACTGCAATTTTTCTTCTTTGGTTATTTGTTTGTTTTGCTTTGTCTAATTTAGAAATTTATGTAAATCAACACGTTAAACATTAAAATTAACTGAAAACAGAGTTAGTTTCAGTTTTAGAAGTAAAAATCGATTATACGACGTTATCGTTTATACGACGTTTTTCGGTGGTCCATTCGGCGTCGTATAAACGATGCTCCACTGTATATATATGTGGGTCTGGTTCATTTCACCGACAGACGTAAAAATAGTCATTTGAAAAAAAGAATTCTTACATGACACTTTTCTTACTTTGTCAACAATATACCAACTTTGAAATGATAATTTGTAAAATTAACTAATCTCACTGCTCGAACAATATTCCAGCACCAACGTATGATGGCGCACTGCCGGCAACAAGAACAAACATTAATTAACAAGTAAAAAGAGACCAAATCGGGACTACCAAATAAGCGAGTTCTTCCTAAATCTAGCAACCATGTCACCTTTTTTTTTTTTTAAACAATACATCTATTAATAACTAAAACAAATTTTCACTTCAAACTCACCAGAATTACTTAATATTATAATATCTTATGAAATTCTGCAGATTTGAGCTCAAAAATTGTATAGTTAGGTTCTTTAAATAAAAACAAGTATCTGTTTGATCTGTACAATTATCTGTATCGCAGAATAAGCAGTGGTAAGCAGCTGTATACTTTTTAACCGGATGTAGAGCACGTCAAGAGCTCAAGATGTTTACATTTGTATTGAAAACACCATCCATTCTTCTTTATTAACTCAGCCTTTTGTTGGTCACGACCTACTTTAGAATATTTTACCATTCTGTTCCTCCAATTGTTTACTTTTAGTGTTTTGAAATCCCCAATAATGCCCACCTTAGTTTGGGACTGTCTCTGAATCCATTCTCCATTTGTAGATTGTCCAATGAATTTGATGCCATTTACTTTAATGTGGTTTACAATATTAGCTTCTTTGTACAAGCAGTGTTGTAACGTACCATGATGGTCACTGATATTCCTTTAATAATGGCCATTGATATTCTGATATTGATCCAAAATCCTTTTCAAAACTTTCAGTGCCAGCTAGTTAATTTTTATGAGATTTAGATATTGCAGAGGTCTCTGATCAATGTGTGGACAAAGGTCAAGTGATGATTTTCGTTTTAATAATTTTGATAAGAATGTTGAAAATGTCATGGTCTATCGCCATAGCAAGTGTTAGGAAATCAAAATGTCCAAAATAAAGAACAAAAGCACAGAAACAAAATCAACAATTAAATTTATTACTCATAAAATTTTTCAACACAATGATCAAACTCTCATTCAATCCATTAAATCTATTAAAAGATAAACATTCCACATATCAAATTAGTAAATGAATTGTGGCAGTGATTAAATGAAGAAAATAATACAAATTCAATTAGAAATGAACTACACTGTCTTTAACAAGACACATACAATGTGAATAAATTAATACTTTAAACAGTGTTCCTTGAATCATGATTTAACCATCTAATTTAGAAAGCAAAAAAATACTGATTTAAATCAAATATTTTTTAGATAAATAATATTTTTAAACTGCAATTGAAAAAAAATAGTTAAAAAATTTTTAATTGGTTTTTATTGTCTTAAAACATGCTGCTGAGTTAGATTCAATTAGCAAAATTTCATAAGAAAAAAAAAACATGTGAAATTTATTTTTTGATTTTTAATATGTTAATGATACATTTCTATTACATTTTAATGAATCAATTTTTAAAGTAGCAATATAGTTTGAGATGTTTTTTAACGATATATTTTTAGTTAAATTTCAATTACGATTATAGAAGTTTACTGATTAAAAACTAAGATTTTTGAAGCATCTTTGAAAAATTTTTGATTTACATAAAAAAAAATTAAATAAATTGTTCAAATCGAAAAAAAAAGGACATTAAAGAAAGAGAAATTAAAATATACCCTTTAAAACAAATTTGTATTGTACATAAACATAAATAGGAATTCAGTGTCTTTCATAAAAACTTCTATGAAAAAACCCTCATATGGCAGATTAACACAAATGCTTAAGTGTGGTCCATAATGGACTGTTTCTATTAAAGGGTGACGTTTTTCTATACTATGATCTTAAAAATATTGTAATAAACCGATATTGAGTCCAAGACAATTTGATTGAAACAAAAGTTATTATTTAACCCTTCATAAGATCTTTGCAAACCCACCAACTTTATTAATATATTAAATGTGGATGGGAAGCTATATTCCCACTTCGGCCATCTGCTGATAACTTCAGAAAATGAAGGTCCATATTTACATAAATGTGGGTAACAGTAAGGATTAGCCAGAGGTTAGGAAAAAGAGACCAATAAAGGCGAAGTAGTTTTAAAAATGTATCAACTTTTTAACTGAATTATATTGTCCATGAAATTAAATTTACAAAATATAGTACAGAACCCGTTATCCGGAAATCAGAAAACCAAAAAACCGGAACGAAATTCGATAAATTTTCCCGCAATTTTAAAAAAGAAAAAAATTTTCCTCTTAAGATTTTAGGATTTTTCTTTCTTTTTTGAAAGATTTTTAACCTTACTATCATTTTGGAAATAATTATTAGTGTATTACTTCATCATTTTTTCTTCTTTTTAAGATTATTTCCAAATATTTATTTTTTTTAGTTGGGTTTAACAATAAAAAAAACGGCTTTTTGTAGCGATTCAGAAAACCGGAAGTATCAGTTATCCGGAATAGCGATGGTCCCGCTCGTTCCGGATAATCGGTTCCCTACTGTACTATTTTTTGGTATTGGTGCTTTTTTAACCGAAGAAAACATCGTGTGCTGTTTTATAAAAATGATAAAATGGAACTTTTCAAGGTGTAATAAATATACGATTGATCCTTAAGAGGACGCCATACCTTTGAAGGAAATTATCTTTCTCCTCCATTACTAATTTAAAAGAAAGAAAAAGTGAGTTCAGGCAAACCTAGAGTAAGTCATGAAGTTTCAATTGCTGAAAAAAGTACTTAAAAATATTAAAATACAAACAATTTATTAGAAGAGAACTTCTCTGTTGTGTAATCCTAAGTTATCATCTCATATTTTATTTTCATTTGTATATTTTAATATTTTCTTTTCAGTATTTGAAACTTCATGGCTTACTCTAGGTTTGTCTGAACTCACTTTTTCTGTACTTTAAATTTCAAATTAGTAATGAAGGAGAAAGAGAATTTGCGAGGAAAACTTTTTTCGTAGTAGGCAGGGCATCTGCTGCATTTTAGATTTTCAAATTTATGACTTTTCATGATTTTCCATGACTAATTCCAAGAATTTTTTTGTGACTTAACGAAGTTGCTATTTTCTCCAATAAAAACTCAACAATAAATTATAAAAAGCATTATAATAACATTATTCGAAATAGGCATAACCAAAACTATTATACTCTTTATCTTCATATTTAGAGATTTTAAACTTAAAAAACAGAGTAAGGAAAGAGTTGAAACAATAAAATAGCTGAAAAAAATACAAAAGCAAAAAAAAAAAAATTTCTGCAGAATTATATTCTAAAGATACTTTTCTTGTTCGTCAGAAAGGAAAGAAATACTCCCGATTTTTCTGTTCATTTCAGAATGAAAAAAATTCGCCAATAACTGGTTTGCTTCAACTAGAATTTCAAATTTATAAAATTAAAAAAAAAATAATAATAAAAATTCTTAAATCACAGAAGAGAGTTTAAAGGATAATTTGCTCTAGAAATGATATTTTTTCTTTCATTTTTTGAAAAAACACTATAATTTTTAAAGAACATGATAAAATCATTTTATATTCAAATAAAATATGACTGAGTGGTGATTTTGTTAGAAATTCAGATATTTGGAACAGGATGAAATTGGGGGGAGGGAGATTCCATTATAAAAATGATATTTTTCGGAGATCTAAATCCATGACTTTCCATGATTATTTTTAAAAAATAATAAAAATCATGACATTTAATGACAAATTTTGTTCAATACCGAAATTCATGACTTTCCATGATTTTTCATGACTTTCCAGGTGCGCGGATACCCTGAGCATGGCATCCTTTAAAGTTTGTCTCTCATTGCTAATGAGGCATCCTGTGTATTTGTAAAGAGAAATATTGTCTCATAAATTCAAGGAACACGGCTAAAGAAATTCAGTTAATGAATTAAAATAAGTGATTTTTTAAAGATACAAAAAAATACGCATGTCTTTAGTGAATGTACAAACGCAGTTGAAAATCTTGCTAGCATTAATTCCTGAAAAAGAAAACAGTTCATTACTTAACTATAAGCAATTCAATACATCATTTTAAATCGAATACTTTAAAATAGAAAATGAAAAGAAGTTCAAAAAAAGTTAGAGTCAAAAGAATAAATGACCATGATCACTCCTTTAAAAGGTTAAAGCCTTTCATTTTGGCTCAATTGCGGTAATAGCCATAAGCTTTATATCACATGTCAAAATCTCAGTTTTTTATTTTATATTTCATAACAGCCATTGAACAGCCGACCCAATTTTTGGGTTTACGACTACTAACGTTCAACTACGTAGCCTTGTCATTTTGAACCCAATCCAGAAGACAAGGTAACTCCTGGATGGGAGAAATTTGCCTTCGTGGAGGACTTTTTTGATGGAACTAACCCGCATTTGCTTTACATGGTAAGGTAGACCACAAGAACCTCCCATGATCCGTCTACCCCTGATAATATTTCATGTCAGCACTATGGTTGGTGCAAGCCAGATGCAGAATTCGTATCCACTGGGATTCTTACCCAGTTCACTTCATTAGAAGGCGAACGCTCTATTCCCTGAGCCATAGTGGCTCAAATTCACAGTTTAAGAAGCACATGTAACATAAGAAAACGTACATTCTCTTAATAAACGCTGCTTTAAAAATAAAAAAGATTTGAAACTTCAAGCCATCAGTTAGAACATTTTTAAATTTTATGGAATGGAAAATAGCGTAACAGCTTTTTGATTAAAACAGATCACATTTTACTAAAATAAGAAAACTGGTGCAAGTTATACCAGTTTCTAGAGATTTAAAGAATCCTGCCTTAAGATACAGGTACAATATGTAATGATGAGTGTTTTGGTCTTTAAGTTAGAGTTTTTTATTGTTATTTTTGCCACATCTCTGGAATCAATCAAAATCTGCACACAATTGTGAAACTCCTTCAGAGCTGATCTAATGAAAAATTAATTTTGCAAAACAATACATTCCTATTATGTACTTAAAGAATTTCTATACCGTGATAGCAGAGAAGTTGTACTAGTCTTAAATTATTAATCTTATCTTCTTATTAGTAATTTTTACTTTTCATTCGTATTCTTACTTTACTTGAGGAGAAAAATGAATCTTCAGTTCTGACAAGGTCAGAAGAAGCTCAAGGAAAAAATTAACAATTCAATAATAATCAGTATTTTTTTAAGCGTGTGTTTCAACTTCTACAAGCATTGACGCCGCTCTAAAAATATTTCAAGACTGATTTTATTCATACTTTTTTTTAAACCAATTATCATGAACTAGTTTAATATAGCTGAAACATCTTCCTTAAATATCCCATAGATTGCACATTGAGTGGTCACAATTTTTTAAAAGGCAAAAATAAGAAACAAAATTCTCTGTAGTTTCCCAGTTTCTAAAGAGAAACTCAAAATTCCCTGTAATCTCCCTATGATATTAGGTTATTTTTAAATTCCCTGTATTTACCAGGTTTACCTGTTTTCCCTGTGGAAAGGCAACACTGACAATACAGATTTCTAAGCATTTAATAAAATATTAACGAAGAAAAAAAACGTAAAATGGACTTTACTTAACGTAACCTTACCGTAAAATGAACTTTACTGAATGTAACCTTACCGTAAAATGAACCTTACTTACCATAAAATGAAATGTATGCATACCTTTTAATGACAGTAGCTGCATTTTGGATGACACCTGACACCATTTACCATGCATTTGCAGCCTCCACTGGTATCTCCTTTTCCCTATTTATTAGAATAAAAATACTTTACACAGTTTTCATTTAAAAATAAATACCACTCATAAATAAAAGATTTGCAGGTAGCAGAATTTACATAACAAATCTACAGCACTATTTTCATATCCCATAAACCATTGTCTGATATCTCAAGGCAATGATAATTACTGTAAAAATTCAGCTTAATCTAGCATACAAGCACCAAAACTCAAAAATATAAGGTCCTTAAAAATTATACACCAAAACTTCATATTGTGCAAATTTAATGTGAATGTTATACAATGATACAAGAAAAAAAATGGAATAAATCCCAAACCAAATAAAAGAAAAAAAACTCTTAAGATCTTGGAGATGTTCTCTCAAATCAGCTCTTAAATTTTTATTAGAAACAAGTTTAAAGATGTTTTTTTAAAAAAAGAGTCTGTCTCAACAATCTGTTTGATGACTTTTTAAAAATAAAAATTGAGATGAAAAAATAAATCTTCAGGTGATTTGTTGCATTTTAGCTGGTGTGATTAATTGTGCGTTACACCGATGCCTTCCTATTTAAGTTAAAAGTTTCCACCCACCAGTTAGTGTAAAAAATTATAATTAAAAATAGAAAATTTTATATTACACAATGACTACACCGTTTAGCATGCATTTGCAACTACCTTTACACTATTGAATATCAAATATAACATGATTTACATTTCCTACATCAAATACAATTGGCAAATATAGAATTTAGGGCAAAGGCGACAAGTTTCTTCCATAGGAGTAAAGAACTGAGGAGGAAAAAAACATTGAAGAAATAAAAACCACCTTATAAGAAATATCAAATATTATATGATTTACATTTTTACCACTACAAATAAAATTGGTAAATATAGAGTGTTGGGCAAAGATGACAAGTTTCTTCCATAGGGGTAAAGAACTGAGGAAAAGAAAACATTGGAGGAAACCCCCCCCCCAGGAAGAAATAAGATTCTTCCAATCCATGTGGAAAAATTAAAAGAAACTTTTTTTTTTCAAAAAAAAGAGATAACATCAAATATTCTTACTGATTAACTATTAAATTTTCTGACTTAATTATAAACAAATGAAAACTAAAAAGTATAAATTAGAAATGAATTCCCCAAGTTAAAATAACTAGTATTTTATGGAAAAGAGTACGGTGAAAAATAATTTTATAATGACATAACTTTTAAAATATTAATTTAAATTTTATTAATACAATTTAAAATCACACTTCACTTGCTTAACATAAACACTGCTAAAAATCACACACGTTTTAAATCAAATGCTGTTAAATATGAATACTGCCATACAATCAGAAAAAAAATGTAAGTGCTTCGTAAAAGTGGTTTGATAACTATTTCCTTTCTAATGATAATACTAATAACACAAAAATAAATTTATATGAAACTAATAAAACAAAATTCATTTTAGAAAAAAATAATTGCGATCACTAGTTCACCATACAAAAATGCTAAATACCTTAATTTTGAATTTTTTGTTGCTTACATTGATTTTTTAATTTCATGGCAGAATACTCATACCAACTCCTAAATAAAATGATAAGATTTAATATGAAAATTGCTACCTTAAAAAAACAACTTTGTGGCAGAATATTAAATTTAATTTGCTTAAATTTAAATTATTTTTATGGTATACTTATTTCAAAACAATCGTATTGGTTATTTTTAGTTTCCATAAGCTTCTTATTTTTCAGTTTCTATCAGTGTTTCGGAAGAAATAGGACGTACATCTCTGGTTTCAGGAAACAAAATTTAGAAATAAATTTATAAATAATTATAGGAAATTTGTGCTCTACTGGCAACTCCAGTGAGGAGGAAGATTTTAATGCAGAACAGTAAATTCATGGAGAAAATTCTTCACAGTTGAGAATGAAGTTTCAAATATAAAATATGTGGAAAGTAAAAACGGTATACAGACAACAATAAAGTAATGCGGAACTCATGAGATGCTAAAAAAATAATATTCTAAAAAATATGAATAAAGAATAATGAAAGGAACTGAAAAGAGAACTCCAATGCAAAATAAAAAAGAATGTTGGGTTTCACGTAAAATCTAGCAGTATTTTTAGATCACAAAGTACCAAGAAAAGGAGGGGTTTTTTTTAAAAAAAAAGGACTGCTTGATTTTTTAAAAAAAACGACAAAATAGTTTCTGGCAAATAAAAAAAGTAAAGTTATTTTTTAAAAAAAATTAAACTTATGAAAATTTAATCTAAATTTTTTCTTAATTTATGGTAGAGGAACTATTCAACTAATTAATTTAAATTGAAAAAAAATTATTCATTAAAAAAATTTTTTTTTTTTTAATTTGCTCAAGTGGTTCCAAAGATGTGAGAATATGCAAAAATGTAAAATTAACATGAAAATCAGATTTTACTTCGAATAAACTTTTAGAATCTGCACTTATTATTCAAAATACATAGCTGCAAACATGGATAAGAAAAATACCAGTAGATTTTACAAAATAATAAAAATTTAATGACAATTTTGCATAGTGTACGAAGTATTTTACACATAGTAAATTTTTACAGATTTTTATAGTCAACAAAACAGGAAAACTGTTATTTTTTCGGATTATCATTGACATTAAATAAATATATCTTAAATGGTATGCATTATGTTTACTCATAACTTTGAATAGTAATAGGCATTTCATTCATCAAAGATAGTTGAAATATTTTTTAATTAGTTAAAAAAGTGAGTTCTGAATAAAAAATAAACTGAACATTTTAGAACAATAAAAAAAAGTGAAACTGATTTCTATAAATAAAGCTTGCTTCATTATGTATTAGTAATACATAATCAAACAAGCAAAAATCTGAGCAAAAATTCTATTTCAATAGGGAGTTTTTTTTTGGAAAACTTACTCAATTTTAGGGAATTTTCAAAATGTACAAAAACCAAGAGAATTTTTATTAAAACAGTAGACCAGGAGAATTTGGTAAAATCCAATATTCTACTGGAAAATCCAGTAGAGTTGGCAGTTAAGAAAGAAGTAAGTCCTCAAATCATTAGATAAAAGGTTATTTCGGCTATTACATTTTTTCCTTGTGCACACAAGTAATGAAAAAAAAGACTGTTTAGTTGCAAGTTTTAAATAAACTTTTGCATAATTAATAAATATCAAAATTTTTAGGATGAATTATAAATAAAAAATATACTGACTCCTGGACCCCAGCGAGGACCTTTAGTCACCCAGCAAACTTCCGTGTGACACATTGAGCATTTCAACCAATCACAGCCCCATTTCTTCATGAGAATAACTTGGCACTGAGGACATTCCATCGCTTCTCCACTTTGCACCATATTCTAATTTAAATATAAAAATTATTCAATTATCATTTCAGTAAACTTGAATTTAAGCACATGGTAATAGAAAACCTTTTAGAAAGTTGGCTTAAAGCTATTTGAAAACTAAATGTATCAATTTTGAAAAAACTGCTTTAAAATTTAAAAAATACAAAAAAAATATTTCACTCTGCTTGGAATTAGATTCAGAAGTTAGCGCATTTTTAATATTGTCTAATAATTTATCAATGAGGTTAACTTAAAAAACCTCATTAATATCAGAGTTACAAACTTTGCATAATATTTTGAATACAGAATTAAAATGTTGCAAAAATAACTGCAAAATTACAATAAAAAAATCAGCTAAGAAATTTTTGATTTAATTTTAAAAAACTTTAAAAAAATTGGACAAATTTTAAAATATAATGAAAAAATAAAGTTTTCGTGGTTTTCTTCTCTATGTAACACAAATCCTCAGTGGTAAAAATTCATGGGTTAGAGTCCCCCAGCCATTAGGCTAACCGTGGGAGGTTTTTGTGGTTATCCATCCTGTGTAAGGTAAATCCTCAGTGGTAGACGGATCATGGGTTAGAGTCCCCTTGCTGTCAGGCTAACTGTGGCAGGTTTTCCTCTCCATGTAATGCAAATGCGGATTAGTTCCATCAAAAAGTCCTCCATGAAAGCAAATCTCTCCCCATAGGTGTTCCCTTGTCTTCAGGATTGGATTCAAAATTACAAGGCTACAGCGTTGAACGTTTGTAGTCGTAAACCCAAAAATTGAGTTGGCTGTTCAACTATTGCTATAAAATAAAAGTAATAATAAAATAAAAATCATAAATTTTCAATGAGAATGTAAAAATACCTGTAAATATTCTTTAGTTTTCTTTGCTTCCTCATTAGTATCACAGCTAAAAGCAACAAAGTCCTGATATTGCTTACAGTTTCTACCTTCATGTATGGCAGCACATGTCAGACAATTTGTCTTTTTGCAAACAGGACAAACAAATGTGTTGACATTGTCTTCAAAAAGGCACCAACCGGGGCAGTCGGGCGTTTTACAGTGAAAACTATCAAGGGCTTGACTTTCAGCCAGAGCCATACTTCTCTGAAGGTGTTTCTCATATATTTCTGGTGTGACCAACTAAAAATTAGTGCAATAAAAACTTTGTAAAATAATTAAAAACTAAACAAAAACTCTACAAAAAAAAGTTTGATAAAAAGTTTGGCTAACTCCAAACTCTTTAACTCTAATGAAAACTTCACAAGGTCTCAACGTTTCTGTATAAAGATTTTGAAAAAGCTTTAGAACAGCATCTATTTCGACTGTTTAAATTTAGACTAAATGTAGAGTCACAGAGAAGTTCATACTTTAAAACGTAAACTTAAGAATTTTTTTATGTAAAAAAAAATCTATTAAGTATAAGGCAATGCAAAAACTAGGATTACCTTTTCTGGTACACACTGTGAAAAAAGGAAGATAAAGAAATGTGAGGGTGTTTGATGAAAACACCAAGGTGCAAGATGTAGAAATGTATGCACGATGTATAAATGAATCTACTGTTATTTAGAGTTTAGATACTGGGAAAAGGTTCTTGTTTATAGAACCAAAACTATAGTACCATTTTCGTACTTTCATTTTGGCTTTATTCATGTTTCTTTACTCTACATGGCACAAAGGCAGGGTGCATAATATTATCAGAGCTTTTCACAGTTTTTTTTTTCTGTTTAATATTTCTGTTTAATATTTCTCTATAAATTTTTATATAAACAATGATTTTTTTCAAAAGTAAAGTTTGTATATTGTTCAAATTCTCTGATAATTTTTTCTTTAACAAAGAAAAAGAGTAATTTGCTTTTCCACAATTCTTGTATAAACTAGCATAGGTGTTAAAAATAATAGAAATCAAGACAAATTGAATAGAAATCAAGACAAATTGAAAAAGTAATAACTTTTAAAACTAAATTTAAGATCTTATAAGTTTAAGGAAATGGAACTACTAAATTTACAATTTTTTTGTGTTGTATTAAATACATCAGTAAATATTCTTAGTATTTTGGACAGTAAGTTGATATGTCATAAGAAAATATGTAAAAAGAAACTTTAAGAAGGAATATTTTATTAATTAAATGTTGATTTACTTTTCCATCTGGCTTGCAATTTATTAACCAAATTTTGTATTTTTAACTGAACAACAAGATTTAACATTAGTTTAACAACAATTTTGACGCATTTTTTTCCCTCATTAGACCAAAAATTTCCCCAGGGTCACACAATCGGACATATTCTGCACCTCTTGCATAATCTATGTCCAATCCCATTTCCGGACATTTATTTATAATATAATAACCCTACATATAATAACCCTATTTATTATATTTTTAATTGCCGATCACTGGTTTTGTGGTTACTGTAGTGGACTACGGAGTCAGTGGTTGGGGGTTTGAATCCCACCTGGCATGAATGTAACTTTCTCTCTCTCTCTCTGTGCTCAGTGTAATTGTGTGCATGTAACCTACCCTGTAAACGAGTTTGTGGTTGTATGACATCAGCGACGCTGTGGCCCAGCCACAATTGCCCACTGGGTAACGATAAGAGAAAAGCAATTCTGCCATTTCTGAGGCCAATGGTAAATAGACCCAAGTGCCCGCCATTAAAAAAAAAACATATTTTTAATTTGAAAATTGGTTTTTATTAATCCAGGGGTGATTGTGAGCCCAATTCAAAAATCCTGAAAATTTCTTGAGTAAAATCAATAATGACGAATTTCAAAAAATTCATGTCTTCATAAATTTAAATCACTGATATTTTAACAACATGAAATTCTAAATAAATTATAAGCAGCATAATTTAAATGAATAATGATGTATAAGTTTACTTTTATCTCTAATCACATTCATTATTCTACTAGAAAAAATATTTACATATGAAAGAGATGTCAACTATAAATTCTAGTTCTAATATTTGTAAATAATTTATACAACTTTTTTTAGACATAAATATGAGCGATGATTTCTTGAAACTTTTTCAACTTGGATTTCCAGAAATTTCTGGATCGCGGTTTGCGAGAAATCAGGAAATACGGATTTTCTCGGAGCACAATCATCATCATCTCTGTTAATCTAACTATTTCATGAAATTCCACAGTAATGCTCATTAAATAATAAATTTAAGAGAGTGATAAATAACATTTTACTGACACATTTAATTTCTCGTTCCTGAAGATGACTTTCACAGGAGTACTCATCATTTCGAAAGGGACATTTTATTTGAGCTGTATCTGAATACTGTATTGAACCAGCAAGGCATTCTCTATAAAAGATAGAAAAACAAATTTGTTTCACAATTGTATTTCTAATTTTTCTTATAAAAATTAGCAACACATATTTGCAAAATCTAAAAGAATAATATTAGCAAATAATGACTTTTTAATTATTATTACTTATTGTAAATTAATTTTTACAAATCTTCCAATAAAAAGCTGATAACCAATAAATACAGACGAATAACCAACCAACAAGTTTTATTAATGCT
This sequence comes from Parasteatoda tepidariorum, assembly GCF_043381705.1. NCBI lineage: Eukaryota > Metazoa > Arthropoda > Arachnida > Araneae > Theridiidae > Parasteatoda > Parasteatoda tepidariorum. The sequence continues at coordinate 82,837,936 of NC_092209.1, read as the reverse complement.
TATAATAAATAAGCGCAGGATTTCTAAATTCATGACCATAAATCGATAATGTAAATAATGTTTTTAACTGACTTTCCTTTTCATAGAAAGAATTATTTCCTAAAAAGGTTAAATTTTTTAACCATGTATATAACTGGTTTTTAAATTTAGAACAATCAAATTTTAATTAAAATAAAAGATGTTGGATCAAAAGTTCTTCAAATCAATTTTTAATTGTATTCATAAGAAAATGGGATATTCTAGACAGGGTGCGCAGCCAAACATTTTAACAAAAAATAAGCACCTTTTAAGTACTTCTTAAGCACTCAAAAAATATTTTTAAGCACTATATATACTAACAAAACACAAAATAATTTTCAATGACTTTACATGATCATGATAAAACAATTCATTTCTGACAAAGAACTCTTTTCTTGATTATATTAACTACCATAAAATGAGCGAGAAATTTTTCGATTCCATTTCAAATGAAGCCTGAAATTGAGAATATCTTGCAAAATACAGCAGAGTTGCACATAAGAGTGCAATATTTACAATGAACCCTAAGCCATCATGGCTCTTTACACAAATATAGTCAAATAAAAGATAACACTAAAAACATGGCAAATCTTAAAAAAAATTTTAAGCTGTGATATTAATTTTCTTAAATTTGTTTTAGACTCAGAACCTGTTAGAATTATTAAATTACAGAAAACTTAAATGAATTGCAAAATTAACCCTACATTTTAACACAAAAATAAAACTTCCTAAAATATTAAGCTTGTTCACACATCACCTTGTAAGCAAAATATAAACGGAGGAATACACCGGAAGTTCTCCAAATTTATTCCAGTTTTAAGAAACTTGTTATAGTTTACATTCAGTCAAAAGGAGGAATACACCGGATATTCTCTAAATTTCTTCCAGTTTAAAGAAGCTTGTTATAGTTTGCATTCAGTCAACCATCCATAGTCAGTAAGTCTAGCAGTCTAAATTATTTTTGTTAAAAAAGAAAACTCAGAACCAGTCTCAAGTTGTTTAAAGCAATGATTTTTTATTTATAGTTATACCAAAAAAATTTTTACAGCTGCCTGAATTTTCTCCGAACTTTGTACATGCGATCGGATAGATTCTGCACCCCAGTTAAAAACTACTGACATGAATCACATTAGTTTGCTATTAATGTTAAAAATGAGAGTTGTCATACTTGCAAAAGCTATGCAAACAGTCTTGAAGAATAACACCTTCACCATTTGCCACATTCATCATACAGATTGGGCATTCAAAGGACTCCACATTCGAAACCAGGTCGACATCATCTAATGCAACGAGTGTGCGGTAGTCATTCTTTTTCTCAAAATCTGCTTCCCAAGCTTTGTGAAATTCAGATTTCTAAAAATGATTACAATTAAATACCTTAAAAAAACTGTAAAAACTTTTAGTTATGTTATTTCATTTGTCTTCCTTTTTTAACAAAAAGAAAAAGGTGCTTTATTATTAGGATTCATTTTGCAAGAAACAATATAGTTTATCATGAAACCGCTGCCTTTTAAAATATCTGTTTTGAGATTTTACAAACCGGAATATCTACACTTACGAGAAAAAAGTTTGATTTTACAAATACACTAAAAGGTAAATTGATTGCTACATTTATATTTCACTTTTACTCAATCTACATTTTAACTGAACCTTAGCTACTTTTTTTTATAATTTACAGAAGGATTTTAAAATATTAGCATACTGTTTCAGCAATTCCGTTTATGTGCATCAAATAAACAAAAAATTTTTGTGAGAATGTAAAAAAAATAATTAGTTCAGACTCGTCCTCTGGATTGTTAAATTCTCGATCCCGAAAAAAGGCTTCAGCAGTTTTAAGTAAGCTCAATTAAACTTAAAAATATAGACAATAAAAAAATAATTCTGCTACTAAAAAAATATGAACAATAAGAACAGAATACGTAAGGATGAATAAAAAATAATAGAATGCTGCAATTGAAGAATATTAAGTCAAGTGTGCTAAGTGCAAAGTTTGAAAACAGTTTTAAAAAAAAGTCTCGTAAATTTAAATATCCTGGGTCCTGTAGTTCCCATAGCAGAATCGATGTAATTTTATACTTTCAATTTTTTTTGTGTGTGAAGTTTGTCAGCAGCATATTTGTTTAAACAAAATAGTCTGTTAGTAATACACTGGTTATCATAAATTAAGGAAAAATCACAAAAATAGCGATAACTCTTTCAAAAGTAAGCCAAACCGTGCAAAATTTGCATATGTTGTCCACTAAGAGTAGCTGAGTAAAATTGCAATATGCAAATTAGTGGCGCTGCACTCGGCTTACGTCATCTGCCTGGAGCATAAAAGTCCAAGTTTGAGAGAAAGCACACAAATTTTACTGTGATTGCGACATTGAAAATCTGAGATAGCCAATTCGTAATAATGACCTCTAGGCATCATTTGCCTGAAGAACTACGATGGAGAGC
>NC_092209.1:82787485-82835371 GCF_043381705.1 Parasteatoda tepidariorum | reverse complement strand
AAATTAATTGGAGTATGAGACAATTACAATAACTAATAGTCTGCATTGAAGTAATAAAATATCGATTTTTCTATATATTGAATTATTTTTTATCTCTCACAGGACCTTCTATGGGCCAAAACGAATGTTGCCCCTTAAAATTATTTCTCATAAGGCATACATCCCACTAGTTTATTTTAAAATTGGCGAGTCACACTTCCCTAGTTTCCCTTGTAAGTGCAAAGTTTGAAAACAGTTAAAAAAAAAAGTCTCGTAAATTTAAATATCCTGGGTCCTGTAGTTCCCATAGCAGAATCGATGTAATTTTATACTCTCATAATTTTTTTTTTGTGAAGTTTGTCAGCAGCATATTTGTTTAAACAAAATAGTTTGGCAGTAATATAATAATCCAAACCTGACCGAGAATAAGCCAATTTCTGTCACAATTTTAGGTTTCGCGCTGTAAGTAGGCACCGAATAAAACTAATGTAGAGAAGTCTTAAGAGTATGTTTAATAAACTTCTCTAATAATCAATAAATTATAATCACTTGACTTATGCTAAATGTCTCATATCCCAAGCTACAAACTTTTTTCTTTAAAATAACACAAAATCAGAAGATATCTTTCTTAAATTTCTTTCTTTAAGTTGACTGTTACAACTTTATACATGTGAAAAATATAAATCTAAAAATTCTTAAAGTATTATTCTTTTACATTCAATACAATGAAAACATGGTGAAAAATATATACATCTCACCTTATTTTGACTCAAAGTTTTCAGCTGATTTGCTTCTTCTTCTTTACGAGAATCCTTTGGATAAAAATGCTCAATATCACCTAAAAGATTATGACATTCATCAAACAAGTTGAATCTTTATACAGGATAAAAATCAACACTTTATATCATTAATAATAAAATGTGGCTGTAAATTTTGTTTAAGTCTTAAAAAAGGTAAAACATTGAATTACAGCTCATTTAATAGATTAATCTAAAAATTATCAGACCTAACATAGAATTTAGGAATTTTAAAACATTCAAATCATGAAATATATCTAACAATTCAACTTAAGAAAAAAAAAAAAGAACAACTGATTCTTTTTATACAGTCCCTTGAAAAATTATTAAACACACTATAAGATTCTGCCACATCTTTTCTTTAGTTTTGAGCTCAATTCGTCCATTGACTAAATTTTCTTCTTTACGCAGCTAATGCTAGCTTCTGAAACCTTCAATTTTTGTGATATTTCGCAGTTTGTAAATATTTTAGCATTCACGAGGGCTTTTACTTCAGCTTTTTCACATGGTGAAAGTTCCCATTTTTTGCCCTTGCTGAAAATGCTCTAATTGATTATTTAAACACTGCACAAAAAATAAACAAATAACTACAAAGTATAAAACTGAGAAACAAATAAACATGGAGCATAAAATCACAGAAGCACGTCCGCAACTGATGCACACGACTGAAACCTGTTTGCACTTGTTTACGTTTGTATATCAATTGTTTAACATAGTAATGCAATACATTAAAAATAAATACAAATAGGAAACAAATAAAAAATCTCTTGAATGAAAACTCATTGCGTGCGTGTTTAAATATATAAGTACTGAAAATAAACTCGTGCAAAATATGTAATTATTAAAAAACTACAGTGAGTCTGATAATTTGTCCAGCAACTGTATATTTATTGATACATGGTTACCATTATGTTGGAAAAGCAGTAAAATAAATAATACATTTTACCCTTCTTTTTCTCAGCTTGTAACCCATTTTCAATTTCCTTAGGTATTTTTCATGTGGGTTCCATCATTTCTAAATTTCTATCTCCCTTTTATTCACTTAATTTAATAAAGAAAAGAACTCGATGAAATTTTTAAACATAATATTTTTTACCTGAAAGAACCTCCACTAACTGCATAAATTCTTAAAACTTTAAAAGTAGGAAATGAGAGATTTTAAATATTTTAAATGCGGCGAAAAATCTTATGTTATTCAGATTTGTCCTAGTAAAAAAGCTTTCAATCATCTTTTAATGATTTGATTTAAAAACAATTCAAATAACAAATTCAATTATCTTGGATTTGTTAAACATTACAAGTGTAGAGATCATATAATAATTTACTTCTGAGAAAACTTCTGTATATTTAATTATACATGATTACCATAATGTTAGAAAAGCAGTAAAATAAAACAAATATATATTTTACCTTTCTTTTTGTCATCTAATAACCCATTCTCAACTTCCTTAGGTGTTTTCATATGAAGCTTGGCATTGATTCTACCAGCAGAATTTTGTTTGTAACGTGAAGGCAAAGATTCCTTGGACATAACATATAAAAGAACAGAGCAACCTGGTTTTGTGACACCATAACTAGCAAGAGAAGCATCATCCTGCACAGCAAATGATTCACCAAAAATCCAGCATTGTTGCAGTCTAGGAAAACTGTATTCTGATTCAACCTGAAATAAAAATCATTACAAAAAATAATTTTAAAAAAATCGATTTTGATTGGTCTAGGTAACATTGAATGTTTAATGAATGATATTTTTAGGTGGGCAAATACAGAAAACGAATTAACCACTCTAAGGAAAAAAGTTATGCACAGATTGTCAGATCACAGAGTATGTCTAAATATGCTTAAAAAAAAGCTAAAGTTTAAGTTTTTTTCCAGGCAAATTTTTAATACATATTTTTAGTTTTGAAGGTATTGAAATTGATCGACACAAAACTAAAGCTATTGAAAACTCCAACTCGTGTCGTTGAGTTACAAAGATTTATTGGTTCATTAGAAGTTGGTTTAGAAGTTCATTTCTCATAATTAAACTATTTCAGAACTTATGCGTAGATTTCCTTAGAAAAATTTTACTTTGGAATGGTCATATGATCAAGAAAATGCCTTCTTATATTTGAAAGAAACATTGCAAAATATGTTAAAGTAAGCACATTATGATGTAAATAAACCAGTTGCTGCCAATGTTAGTTCTAACTCTACTGAAGTTGAACCTTTCCAGGAGGGCCGACCAGTTGCTTATTCCATGAAAGCACTCAACAGAGGTACCCGCAAAATCGAAAAAGAAGCTCTGGCTATGTTACACGTGCGCAAAAAAATTTAATTACTATATTTACCACAAGCTAGTAGCTATTGAGACGGATCACAAACCGTTAGAAGTAGTTGCTAAGAAGCCTTTACTTTTGGCTTTAATTTGATTACAGCCTTTATTATTTGATGTGCTAAGGTATTCTTTACAAATGATTCAAAGATGTGGTTCATAGATATCAATACCTAATGCTTTTATAGTTTATCTAAAGTAAGAATTCCCCAAGCCATTCATCTGAACCCATGGTGGTGACTATAGTAACAAGGTATAACTATTTAAAATAGGGGTGTGTAGTCATTGTTTAAGACGGGTTTTGGCGCAGGTCGGTGAGAAACCACGCCGCCCCCTTCACATTTTTATACTGTGAAAACACATTAAGAATGAATTTTCCATCCGATAGATTGAACTGTTGACTCTTTTGCATGTCATTTATTATGAACTTGAAATTTTTACATACTTCTTATTGAATTAATTTTTTATTCATGTTTTTACTTTAGAATTCACTTTTTTCAAAAAAGCGAGACATCTGGAGCATCTTTATTTCCTCATTTTGTTTAGGCGACACCAGTCAGTAAACGCCCAGTTTGTGAATTGAAGTTCAGTTCAATAAAGATGTTTGTGTTTTAACATACTTAGTTTTTAATTAGTGTTACAAGTATCATTATTGCTAACAAATAATATTACAATACCCCTATTCAAGAGAGAAATTTTTTTTTATAATTACTTGTTTTTTCAATTTTCGTAAAGACATTGATGGTGTCACCAATAAAGGCAAAGGACCACGATGAGAAGACTTATTTTCAATATGCAGACCAACCCTAAATTTTAAATAAAAAATAATTTTAAAAAAATAATAATAATATATATATGTATATATATATGGCATATATACATACACACAGACACACAGTTAAGGGGGAAAATACATTGTTTTTAGTACTGTTTCTAGTGTTAGCTAACAATAATTTTCTATAGAAAAACAACACTCGTTGAAATTTAATTATTAAGGGTAAGTATTATATATTAAAATAAAATTGAATTTTTAGCTAGAACTTTAAATGTAGAGTAGATTGATCGAAAAAAAAAAATATTTTGAACATTGTTGCAAGAAATAGGACGAAATGTGTGAGACCAGGAAGTAATGCAAATATTTTATTGTAATTGTAGAACATGAGTTAAAAATTATTGAGGTTATATTAATTAGAGAAAAATACATGGTATTAAAAAAAAATTTCTTAAGAATTTAAAAAAAAAAAAAAAAAAGAATGTTACAAACTAAGAATATAAGCTTCACTGCAAAGCAAAAAGAAAAGTAATAATAATTTGTGATTTCTAAGGCATTTCTGAAAAAAAAAATGATTTTAAAATTCTTATTTATTATCTTTTTTCCTTATTCTAGAATTTTTTTTTTTTTTAAAGATTGACTGAAAAACTGCTGAGTAATAAAAACAAAACATCATAAGCGACAAAAAGTTCAAAATTTACATTTTCATACAGTAAAATACACATTGCAAAAAAAAAAAATTTCAAAAAAAAAATTTTAAAATTTTTTGAAATTCTATCTTAGCATAACAGAATAAAGAGGAAAAAATAATCGCTCTGTTTAAAAATTCCATCATAAAACATTTAAATTGTTTTTTCAATTACATGGCAAATAGCATGACTGTGATATTTAGCATAATTTATCCAGTAATAAACAAATAATAAGATTTCCAACACCCTCTGTCAGTTTTGAATGACTGCATAATTTTTTAACTGGCGATCAGGAAATCAAGTAATTTTATGTCAAATAGATAAAAATTTTAAAGACATATTACATGATAAGAAGATTTCACAACAATAACAACACAATACAGTAATGCAGCACAATTTCAAATACTCACATGATTGGTCTATCTAATTGTTGGGAAGATTTTAGAGAATCTGTAGTATCTCCTGAAATAGAGAATTGTTTGTATAGAATTTTAAACAATCCTACTCAAATTTAGGAAACTAAAAGTTTATTGAATATAAAAATGGAAATTTTTATCATACATTTGTTTCTTTTTAAAAAAATAACTAAAAAAAAACATTTATTAAAAACATGTACATTAAAAATTTTAAAGTTTACTAAAAACTATACTTTAACATTTATTAAAAAAAATAGTTTCAAAAAAGGGAATAAAAATGGGTCATAAAGGAAAAAATTTCACAATTTATAACTTGTTTTTATTTTTTTCCAAACATGTTAGAAACAACAAAGTTAGATTTATTCTATGAACAAGTTATAATTTTTTCCCCTCAGAAGTTGAGTCATTACGATAGAATATGACTAAAACCTGTAACCAAAAATTAAATTTAAGAAAGCAGTTTTAGATTTAGCAGGCTTCAAATTTGTGGGTTAGATGATAATAAATGAACTTTAGCTAACATTTAAAGGTCAGATTCATCACCTTTTTAAAACAAGCTCACTTGGTTTTAAATTAGGCTCATCAGCTATTTTTAGCCCTGATTTAAAATGACTAATAAAGGCCAAAATTTGCAAAGATATAAGAAAAATTATTTGACAGCTGTTTTCTGATCATGGCATTTAAACTCTAAATTGCGTATTGCACTTAATGAAGTATTATATCATTTTTATATATGTGTTCAATTTGAAGGTTGTAAAAGAATATATTACATAAGCACTTAACGAAAGGAAGGGATTTGTGACTAGTTTGCTGACAAGGGTGAGGAAGAGTATCNCTGAACGCGGAACCCCCAGTGTTTAGTTCCCAAGCGTGCTTGGTACTCATTTATCGACCCACTGAAGGGATGAAAGGCTGAGTCAGCCTTGCCCGGCCCGAGGATCGAACCAGGGACCTGTGGCACGACAGCGCATAGCGCTACCGCTCAGCCACCAGGCGTCAGTTTTAGATTTAGCTGGCTTCAAATTTGTGAGTTAGATGATAATAAATGAACTTTGGCTAACATTTAAAGGTCAGATTCATCAGCATTTTAAAACAAGCACACCTGGTTTTAAATTAGGCTCATCAGCTATTTTTTAGCCCTGATTTAAAATGACTATGTTAATATGACTATGCCAAAATTTGCAAAGATATACGAAAAATTATTTGACAGCTGTTTTCTGATCATGGCACTTAACTCTAAATTGCTTATTGCACTTAATGAAGTATTATATCATTTTTATATATGTGTTCAATTTGAAGGTGGTAAAAGAATATATTACATAAGCACTTAACGAAAGGAAGGGATTTGCGACTTGTTTATTTTTGCTGACAAGGGTAAGGAAGAGTATCACAAGGTGCGTAACCAAATTTTTCAACAAAAAATAAGCACCTTTAAGCATTTTTCAAGCACTCAAAAAATATTTTTAAGCACTTTTAAAAATATCATTATTAGACAGGGTTGGCAAGTTTTTGACAATTGATGGTTTTATCCGGTTTTATTTACAGTGACGAAGACGATGGCGGGTCACAAACGATAAAATTAACAAGAGAAAGGAAATTTTCTATCGCTAATAGAGGAAAAAAATTTACAATGTTTAGTTGGTCCCCGTAAGCAGCAAAAATTCAAGAGATTTTTCGATTCTATTACAGAATGAAGTCTGAAATTCAGAATCTCTTGCAAAATGCAGCAGGGTTGCACATGAGAGTCAAAAATCCTTAACGCTGAATCCAGCTCAGTATAAGTGCGGACTCGCAGATATTTCATCGAACATGTAAAACAAATGGTGTTTTCACACACTGGAGACCGACGGTATGCTGAAATAGATTGGGGTTGAATTAATTGTGAAAACGTTGAATAGGACAGCGTCTTTTTGCATAATTTGTGGTAAAAATCAACATAGTAAAGAAAAATATGACATTGCGGAAAAGGGAAAATTAAGCACTTTTTAAAAACACCCATGGGAAAAAATACATCTTTAAGGGTTTCTAAAAAATGAAAATAAGCACCTTTTAGCACTTTTTAAAAACGCTATGCACCCTGGTATCAGCAATGCTTACATGAGATAATAAAATCCCCTTGTTTACGTAAGGGGGAAAAATTATGCATGAAAAAATTTCAAATTTTGAATAAAAGGTTGAATTTAGAGAAAGGAGAATTGTTTTTTCAAAGAGTTTCAGAAGGCAAGACTTCTTAAGCAACTTCTGCTCAAAATTTCATGAATTAATATGTAAAATGATATCCTTGATTTGAATTCATCCTAATTTCAAAAGACATAACTAAAACAAAATGTAAAGGGGGTTTCTTATGCAAGCATGGAAAAGGGGGTAAAAATCATGCTTAGGTCAAATTTGAACAATCCCACAGAAAGTAAGAACTCAAACGACTTCATTCAATTAATAAGATGAGTCTATATCAGGCCTTGGCAGAGGCCATCCAATTTCCATATCCCCCTTCTGTAACAGGGTGCATAGTCAAATCTTTCAACAAAAAATAAGCACTTTTAAGTACTTTATAAGAACTCATAAAATATTTTTAAGCACTATATACATTAACAAAATGCAAAATAATTTTCAAAGACTTTACATGATGATGATAAAATAACTAGTTTCTGACTAATTATATTAGACATCTCTTTTCTAATTATATTAGACACCATAAAAAGATCAAAAGATTTTCCGGTTTGATATCAGAGAGTGGAAAATGAAGCCTGAAATGGAAAATATCTTGCAAAATACAGCAGAGTTGCACGTGAGAATGCAAGAATCTCACCGAACTCAGCTCAGCAGACGCACATGCGCTACTCGCGAGTACTTCATCAAACACGCAAAATGATTAGAACTTTCATAGGCTATGGACTGACGGTAAGTCAAAATGGATTGTGGTTGAATAAATTGTGAAAACATTGAATAGAACAATGTGAAAAGCATAATACATGGCAAAAATCAACATGGTAAAGAAAAAAATCTAATTTTTGTAAAGGGAAAAATTAAGCACCTTTAAAAAACATCCAATGAAAAAAGCACCTTTAAGGACTTTTAAATAACGAAAATCGAAAATAGGCACCTTTAAGCACTTTTTAAAAACACTATGCACCATGCATAAGTAAGAATATAATGATAAAAATAACCAACAAACCTTCACTTATGTCATTTGTCCCACTAGACAACAATGATGTTAAGGCCACAGCAGATGCTTGAGAAGACTTTTTCTTTTCTAGTTTAGCAGGAAGTTTCTTCCCCAGACTTTTCCCATGCAAATTTTCTTCCACTTTGAAGTTCTTTTTTGAGGCTTTGTTCTGATTTAAATCCAAAGAGCCATTCTCCATTGATGCTTTACTTCTTCCTTTAGAACTCTTAGAGATTATACCACTAGAACCAGGCTCCGGCAATTCGTTTAATGATTCCTCCTCAATGGGAAGTAATATCTGATTAGCCGAATAAGAGAAGTTGTTAATTTTATTATTATTATTCTGATATTCCCACTTTGTTGGAACTGACTGTGATGTTTTGGAAGTGGAGTTTTTATAATTGGAAATATTCTGATCTGTAATTCCAAAATTTGCGGTATGACCATTGGATATCTGTTTGACGTAACTTGTACTTCCCTTATCAGCAAGCATGTTGAAAGCCTGAATAAATTCCTTCACAGAGCTTTTTTCTGGAGACTTAAGCTGTAATTCTTCGAATATTGTTCTTTTCGATCCGTCATTCACTTCATCGAAAGAGCTGTCGGAAGAATTAAACTTGGATTCTTGTTGAGCTTTGACAGCATATGCTTTTGGGGCAACTATCTCGGGCTCCTCTTCAGACAGATCTGACGAGGAAGATTCTTCTATGGTATAATGTACAGTACTCGACGTCGGTAGTTCTTCAACCGTGACAACGTTCGTTTGCGTCTTCTGTATGGATATTTTTACACAGACATCATCTTCAGTGCCTGCGTATTTCATGAAACTAGAGCTTCGTTGCACTGAACCTTTCTTAGCTTTTGTTTTGTTGTATCTTACGATCTCATCGCTCTCGTCGGCTGAGGATAAACTACTCGAAACCTGCCCTGAATGCTCACTGTCCGAGTCTGTCGCAGAATTTTGATTATAGTTACGAGGTATGAATCTTTTCTTATTCATTTTGGAGGCAGTATTTGCGGGATATTTCGGTACTTTTTCATTCTTCTGTTTGTTTTTCGGCCTATGGTCTTTTTGGGTTCGCTTCAGGTTGTCCTGAGACACTTTAGCATGTTCAATCAGACTCAGAACTGAGCCAATTCCGGAAAGAATCGAAGAGCTTTCCCCGAGTGGTGGTGAGGGTGCCTTTCTCTTTTTGTGCTTCCTCTTGATATGAACAGACTGACTTATGACACCAGCAGATTTGGAGGGCTTCGTTGTGATTCCGTTTCTATTTTCCGAAATAACCTCATTTCTAAGATAATTATTTTTTAATGAATGAAAATTTTTTTCTGGAATAGGAGGTAGTGGGGCTGGTCTCTTTTTCCTACTTTTGCGAAACTGAGTTGAACTACCATTCCCGACATTGGATTTCTTAATTTGGTTGGAAGATTTCGCAACATTTATGGAGGCGTATTCTGCAAAGGAAGACAATCTTTCACCGGTAATCGATTGGGAGTCTCGGCTACCTCGAGCGAAATAAAAACTAGCAACAGATTTCTTGTCTTCAAAAACTACCTTCTTCTTTGGCCTCCTTCGATTCGTACCCATTACCAAACACGAGACCCATTCTTTCAAGTCATAAATTACTCTGAGGCTGTTGAAAAACGAGTCTTTTCGCCTAATTTGAAATCTTTCTGGAGAGTTTTCAGCATATCTAATGGGAATATTTCGATCGTCAGCAAATTCTTCCCTTCTACGAACCACAGGACCAGTTGTATTGGCCTTAGAAGCTTGCACCATGTTAGAAGGACTGCCTGATCTATTTGAAGAAATAACAGCAGGAAGATTGGAGTTGTACATTTCATAAGAGTGATGATCATCATAACGTATGGAAGGTCTTGAAGTAATTCTATCATAGACAGGAACATGGCCACGCGAACAACCAGTACAAACAAATTCATACTGGGCACAGTTGGAACACTGAATAAGAAAATTAAGCACATCAGAACCAATAAACAATAATATTCATGTTAAATAACAGGGTTGCTACTCAAATCTGGAAGAAAAAAATTCCGTGTTTTCCCCGTACATATTATACACAATATATTAAGAGGAAAAACACAATCGCTGTGCTCTTATATGAGCTCCTATATGAGCTAACTATACTAGTTATAATTGCTTATTAAACTTAAGGAAAAAAGGAACAGAACATACTTGAAACGAATAATGCTATAGTAAATGAAATAGTTTAATATAGCTGAAATATCATCCTTAAATATCCCATAGATTGCACTTTGAGTGGTTACCATTTTTTAAAGGACGAAAATAAGAAACAAAATTCCCTCTTATTTTAGGTGCTTTTTAAATTCCCTGTATTTTCCAGGTTTTCCCTATCTTTCCCTGTGGAGTGGCAATCCTGAATAAATCATAATTTATTATAACTGACTAGAACATTCTTTCGATCATGAGTTCCCAACTTTTTTGGTTATGGAACCCTAAATGATTCAGCTTCTTTTAGGGGAATCCTAGTATTATAAAGAGAGAAAAAAAAGCTTCTTACAGTGGTGAATATCAGCTGTGAATATATTAACCAAAAAATTATTATTATGAAAATATTTAGATATATTTTTATCTAATCCTAAGAGGGACCACCTATTTTTAATCCAATTCTAGATGGTCCCGAGCATTCTATTATAAGGAGTAAATTCTTGTTCCACAAATGCAACCATCCATTCCAATGCAGTGACAAAAATTTTGTTTCTAGAATTTCACACAATTTTTACGCATTTTTCCACTAAAAATGATTCTCAAGGAAATGATCTACCCTATTACTTTAAATATTACAGCTCACCAAACATTCTCTATGAATGAACAAAGATTGACCACCTATCTACTCCTACATGGTCCTATGCATAATCCATATTGATAGATGCTGAAATGATGAGTATCTTTCATTAATAAGATTTAGTGTAGATTGTATCCTCGTGTGGAGTCCAGAGTCTTATTTATAACCTTTGGGAAAAAAATTTCAAAGGTTCAATAAATACATCAATCGCCTGTTTTTTTCTTGTGTAAAAACTGTATTCGCACTTTCTGTGAAGGTGGTTTATTTTGGAATTGAAATTCACATTCTTCTTGCTTTTGTCTAGCCTTAGACTTAGCAGTTCTCTGGACAGATGTTATTTAGCAGAAATGGCTTTCTACAACAAATCAATGTAATGTCATGTGCAGACATGTGACCCAATCAGAATGAAAAATAACTGAAATTGCACATTTTAGTATATTAATGCATTATTACACAAAAAGGTACTGAAAGCACTACTTAAAAAATATTGAAAAATCACATGTCTACGTCATATGCCTTAACAGATATTAAAAATTTTGAAGGAAACGTATGAAGGAATAACGTTTTTGTCAATATAAAAGCAATATTTATGGAATTTTAAGTAAATATTTGCTCTACATTTAAGTAAATATTTGCTTGTGTACTCATGATATAACTGCTGCAGTATAGCATGCACTTTCGTTGGAACAACAGAGTTCATTATATTGAGCGTCCACTATATTATTAGCAAAAATACAACAAAAAGTAGATTTTCAGGGAATTCATAATACTTTACATGCAGTACAATTTACTAAATTAAGTTAAATAACAATAATAAAAGTAAATAATGCATTATGTTAAAGTAAAAAAGAAAACCATGCATTCTTTGAACAACGAATTTAAAATTGGTTATTTTTAGAGCCAAAACATTATGATCAATAACAGCTTCCTCCAAAACATGTATCGCTTACTTGTTGTATCAAATGTCCAAGCAGTGGCCATGAGTTGCAATGGTGTTTGATCCTCCTTTGTATGATTGTCCCAAATGTGAAAGGTCAAACGGTCATTTTAATTGGAATTATGCCTTCACAACTCCTCTAACACGATCTTGTAAAATGAGGAATTGTTCTGCATGAAGATTCTATTTCTACTAGGGAAAACAGACACCATGTGTGGGTGCAAATTGTCTACAATTATGTTCAGAGAGCCCGCAGCTATCAGGGTCTATTTTACAACAACTATGGCCCCATAGCTGCCCACCCCCAAAGCAATTTAGAGAGTTAAGTTTAAAAAAATATATGGAGTTTAAAAAATTTGAGAAATCAAGAGCACGTATGAGTATTAAAATATAGGGCACGTTAAAAAGTGATTACTGAAATCGAGATTCATATTATCATGTCGTATTACATTCAAATTTATTTAATTTAATTGTAGCCAAATAAAAAAAAAAAGAGGAGGCGAATATATCACATTAATTAAATAGTTCTGATACAAATCAGAATTTGAAACAAAATTGCTACTCATAAAACTATAGGTTAAAATAAAACTGAGAAAAAACACAATTTTGTACACCAAACAATCTTTTTTTTTTTAAATGTTTGCCATTTCAGAATTCAATTTTATACTTTTATGTTTGCCTCAGTGGTTCATTTATTCTAGCTGAAGTTACAAAGGAATTTTTTTTTTGGAATTGTGGAAATTGTTTTTATCAAACAAATCTGAGTAAAAAAAGTTGTTGTCGTGCGTGAATGAGAACTTGGGAAGAAAAAGTGGGGGTGCAGATATAGGGCAGAAAAAATTTCTCGTTAACGAGATTTTGCGTAAGTAACACAATTTAAATTTCAAAACAGCTTAGCTCCGAGAAATATTTATCGGAATATAAATTATTCATTTGTGAAAAACCGGGAATAAATACAGGGTATCTGCTACATTCTAGATTTTCAAATTCATGACTAATTCCATGTACTTTTCATAACTTAACGAAGTTACTATTTTCTCCGACAAAAGCAGAATGATAAATTTAAAAAGTATTATAATAATATTAATTAAAATGATAGGTATAACCAAAATTGTTATACTCTACAACTTCATATTTATTGATTTTAAATTAAAAAAAAAACAGAGTAAAGAAAGAGTTGAAGCAATATAATAGCTGAGTAAATAATTTTTTTTTCTTTTCTGCAGAATTATATTCTAAATATACTTTTCTTGCTCATCAGAAAGGAAAGAAATACTCCTGATTTTTCTGTTCTCATTTCGGAATAAAAAAATTCGCCAATGACTGGCTTGCCTTTAGCTAAAATTTTAAATTAATAAAATAAAAACAAGAAATAATAACAAAAACAGAAGTTTAAAAGATAATTCGCTCTAGAAATGATGTGTTTTCTTTCATTTTTTGAAAGAACACCATAATTTTTAAAGAACATGATAAAAACATTTTATATTTTAATCAAATATGACTGTAAGTGGGGATTTTGTTACTAATTCAGATATTTGGAACACCATGAAATTGGGGGAGGAGGGTAAATTCCATTTTAAAAATTAGATTTTTCGACGACCTAAATCCATGACTTTTCATGATTTTTTTTAAAAAAATAGTTAAAATCATGACATTTTAAGACAAATTTTGTTCAATACCAAAATTCATGACTTTCCAGGTGCGCGGATAATCTGTAAATAATTCACAAAATTCCACAAACTAGAAGAAGAATCACATGACTGCAGTACATAGCATTAATTTAAAGTTGCCTCTTTTTTTTGTTAGAAAGAACAATAAAATCTATACTTTCTATAAATAGGTAAGTACTAATTTCTAATGCATCAGCTCGTATAATTATAATTTTCTTAGGATGCGGTCAAAATTTTGCATCACTTTCAGACAATATTTATTCTTTTCCATAATACGTAATTAATATGACTTATGTAACAAAATAATCATAAAATTTTAATTTTCCTCCATTTCTCTTAATTACAAAATATGCACCATTGATAATAGAAGCCAAGTTTTGTGATTGATTAAGTCAAAATACGGATGTTGACCACAAAACCTCTGAGGCCTTTTTTGTTGATGTGTAAGAAAAATATACAATATAGATTATCATACTATAACTTTTTTTAAAAAATAACTTTAATCATAAGTTATAGATATATTAAAAAAGAACTAAAAAAACAGTTTAAGTAAAAAATGTACACATGAAAGCTAAAAGTAAACATGTTATTAGCATTATGCAAACAAAACAAGAAGGCAGTTAGTTTGAGTTAGTAAACATACCTGCAAACTCTATTATTCATGCAAAATCCTGAAATGAAACAAAATATTTTAAAATTTCTACAGGTAACGTCTTAGGAATAATATTTAAATTTATTTAATGAATCAAATTTTTTCAAAAAAATATGTACTATATTGACTGTTACTTTCAAGTAACATGTTTTAATATAACATGGATGATTCTAGAAAATATCAAGATAATACATTTTTTATACATATATAACACCAATGTTAATATTTATGTAAGATTTAAATAATAGATTCTTAATTTAAACTATAACAAACTCCTAATTTAGATAGTAATAGACTTTAAATTTTCAAATATCTTTGTGTGTTTATCATCATCCTGAGATATGTGTAACATATATAAAAAAAAGGCTTAATCTTAATTTTAAAAAAAATTTCGACGGCATTTACAGTATTCTTAATGCAGCTGAAACTGGATACAATTTCCTTCTGCTGTTCAAATAGGCGTAGTGCATAAATAAAGAACCACAATAACTTTTGATAAAATAAACAGATTTTCACATTTTCACATACAATGATGCAAATTTGAATTGTTTGAGGAGCAGACCTTAAATATGTTGATTATTGCAGATGATAATGATCATATGTAAATTATTGCAGCATAAATATGTTAATTAGACAAAAATAATTTCTTCTCCTGAATGAATGCAATGTTTTTTACAGATTCAGATTTTTCACACAACTATGATCAGGGATGAGATTAGTCAAAAGGCAAAAAAGCTGAATTTCCAAGATAGTAAATTTTACGAAAGCGCAACCCTTTAATAATAAATTCCAGACAGTTTAAGGTAATAAATAATGTGTTGACATACAATTGTGTACTAATCTATTATTATATAAATCATTACATTGATACTTAACATTTAGCGGAAATAAAAATTACCAATTGAAAAAATTAAGCTGGAAATTATATTTTTCCTCAGTTCACATAAGAGATAATTATTACTTGAAAAACTACCTGGTTTAGCAAATTAAAACTNTTTTTTTATTGTAAGTTGTACAAATTCTTACATCATTTTATATCATAATGTGTAAAATGTTTTTTCTTTAATTTTTATTTATCAGAAATTATTTAACCATTTTTGCTCTACTTTTATATTCTGCCATTGAAATAACAAATTTAAGATGAAGTAAAAACTAGAACACCTTAAAATTTTTAAACACTTTTTAAAAATGCTACACACCATGTTTTATAAATTTTAACTATGATTAGAGCAATTTGTTCTGAAGATAGAATAAAATATGCTAAAAAAAATAACATTAAGGGTCCAAACTTTAAATCAGGAGGCTAACTGAACTATTGGAACCATACATCTTCTGGATTGCAGCTGCTACCAATATTTAGAGCATTTTAGTGAATACTAAAATATTTTAACTATCGGTACAATAAGTATGCAGTTGCAAATACATAATATTAAAATATGAAATACAATTTAAAAATATTAATATTAGATAGCCCAATTTAAATGAGGTGCTTACATTTTCTGGTTTAAAATGGCCATGGGTGGCATCTCTGCGCTTTCTGTGAGCGTGCAGCCGGTTAAGGAAGGAATTCCTGCCTGCAAGAATAGAAAATATCTTTTTAATAGTTATCAATGTGATCTAATTTGTTTATAAATAGTACAACAAAAAAATCGTTACATGAGATTAAGAAATATACATCTTTCAAAAATTGTTCTTTCTAAATAGTTTTTGAAAAAAATAGAAATAGAGAATTAATATATAATATACTATAAACCACTTTCAGTTTTAATTCTTTCCAGTTAAAACAATTCTCCTGGGTCAAATCAGGGAAATTATCTATCATTGCCTACAATCTATGAATGCCAACTTCAAAGCAGCGCACCCCCCCCCCCACACACACACACTTTAGCATACAGTGACTTGCCTTATACAACCCGTATCTAGCCAAAACCTCCTGGAAAAGAGAAGGCCTCAGCATGGATCAATTTAGTAGTCTGACTCAATAAACACAAACTACGCAGTTGGAGTTATTAAGAAATATGTTACTACGTTTCGACTACTGAGATGCGCAGTAAGAGAAAATACGAAAGATGTCCTTACGTTTGGACTACTAAAGGATCAAATTTCTTGCTTATGGTAACCTGTGCTGAGGCCTTCTCTTTTCTAGGAGGTGTTGGTTTAGGCCTTATAAAAGTTGAAGAAAAAAATGAGTTGCAGAATAAATTACTGGGACATATATTATTGGCAGCCAGATATGAACCTGCTTTCTCCCAGAATAGCACTTTGTCTACACATAATTGTGCCAGATATAATTTATATATAATTTGTAGTCAGTGGGTTTGGCCTCAACTTTTACAAAATTAACGGACCATGCAACTATAAAAGTTGAGAAATATCAAACGTACCAGATAAATTATTGGAAGATTGGTTATCATCCACTTTAAGAAGATCTGATACCGGTAAGAAGAGTGAATGCCCTGGTCTAGATACAAAGAAGGAACGACCATCAAAATCTCCATTTCCACCAGTGGGTAAGGTTTTATCCTGAAAATAAACTTTTATCTTGAAACCCGTAATATACTGATTTAATAATTTAACTACTTAATACGTAAAAAAAATTCATTCAAAAGACATACAACTGTTATTTTCTTTTCATGAATTATATTTGCTACATACAATGCACTTACAACAAAATAATTCTACTCATTGATTTTCTAATGAAATAATAAGCATAAATTATAAGATAATAAGCAATTAAAATAATAAGCATAAGAATGCATTATTGTAAAATCAAGGGCTAATTTCACAGGAAATGGAATAGATTTTTTAAAAACTACAAAGCACTTACAAATTCAATTCCAGCTGTCCATGCAGTGGAAATAGTTGGGATGCGTCCAATCCATCGTACAATGCCACTAGCCGCATGGTGTTCAGTAAGCCACAGAATTCGATTGCCCAAAGACAAATTCGGAGCAATAGGTTCATCTTGCAGACAATTGTTTGCACAATGCACATCTAAAATGCAAGCATAGAATCAACTTTTTATCCATAAAAAAAAATATTTTTGTGAGTAGAACTAATTATTGTTTGTCTAAAGTAAGAACTCCCCTAGCCATTTGTCTGAACCTGTAGCGGTGACCATGGTAACGAGGTATAAATATTTCAAGTAGGGGTGTGGGTCACTGTTTAGGACAAATCTTGGCTCGAGTTTGAGAAAGAAAGGAAATCTTTTCATTTGGTTTAATGAATTAGTCCTAGAGTAAAGAGAAGCCTTGCTGAAATGCACTATTGTTTTCATGGCAGCAGATGGCCACAGACTTTGTGGTGAGGGGGGTTCTTAGACATAGACAAACTATAGAGATGCCACAGCAGTTTTAGACAAAAAAGACTGAACTCTGCATGGTAATAAAACTCCACAAACAGGTTTTAAATATTACAAATGAAACAAAAACAAAAATTAGAATTTTTAAAAAAAATATTAAATTAAATTAAATATTTCAAGCTCTTATTTTTAAAGCAGAAATATTTTCTAAACAATACCAATGTTAAAGGCAATAAAATAACTACCAGAATAATGTACAGACGAATAACATGAAGGACTAGATTGGCAAGAATGAGGGTTCCTGAGGTAGCATTTACAAGACATCTATAAAAGAAAAATAATAAATTTCATTAACTGGAAAATAAGTTTTTAAAGTGGTACCATAGTGGAACTTATCCATTTTGTTTGCACAGGTAAATTTAGCTGTTTCATTTATTCATTTTTTTATATATTTCATTTATTCAAACAAAAAAATAATAATAATAAAAATAAAAAAAATTTACTCAGGGTTCATACAGAGATCAGAAGAAGAAATCCAAGGAGTATCTAAGGAGTTCAAAATTTTAAGGACTTACCAAAAATTTAAAAACTTTGTGTAAAAGATAGTCTTTTTCAAAAATTAAAAAGCAGTTACTATAAGGAATTTTCAAAAATGTATATTTTGAATTTAATTTCTATCCCTTTTGAAATAAATTTTGACTTAATCAAACTTCGTCAAGAAAAATAAAATTAAGTTATCACTTTGACACATAAATACATTTTCCAATTTCAAATATTGTAATAAATCTTGTCAAAGTACAGATGTTAAGGATTGACATAAAACCTACCAATCTTATATTTTTAAATTTGAATACATAAGAAAATCTAAGGCATTTTATAAAAAAAAAAAATTATTAATTAAGTTTGTAACATGTAAAATTATTTGCTGTTATTTTTCTTCTTCTAACTCTTGCAATTCAATTTTTATTCTTTTAAAAGTTTTCTTAAACAGCTAGATTTTGACAACTAAATCATATCCAGTGGTGCAAGTGGCTAAACATGGCTTTGGAGCAACAAAAAAGCAATTTTGGAGCAGCGAAACAAAGATTTGGAGCATATGTAATAAAAAGAATTAAAACAAGAATTTAATAACAAGAATTTTCAATTTTGTTCATTAATAACATGTCTTATTTTTTTCATTTTTATGAAGGTCCCTGCATCAAAAAATTAAGTTTCTATTTGGTATCTTCCAATGCTGTTAAATATTCTGCTATCCTCGACTTTTCCTCAGATAAGAGGATCTGTTCGCTTTCTATAATTGACATGTCTTTAGTATTTAACCCATCTTTAATATTTTTTCAGCTGTGGCTAAGAGATTCTGAGAAGCCTTCAATTTTTTTTTTTGCAAATGAATTCTAGCAGCTTTCAATCTGCTTTCCTCAATTTCAGTGTTTTCACATTCTTTTCACTTTCTTTTTTCTCAACCTCTAATTGAGCAGAATAATTTTTAAATGCTGCCCAAGCCACTTTAATCATATCTTTGTCAACTGTAAAGTTATTTAAACCCCCTATTTTGTTGATATGTGACACAACTTGTCTCAAACCATTAATACGATGTGAATTTAAACTTGCCCTATTGTCAAGTAGCTTTTTGTTCACACTAAAACTTCTTTCAACATCGGCATTCCAATGTGGTATGCACAAAAGAGATTTAAAAAGCTTCGCTAAAAGAGGATATTCGATATTTCTCAAATTTTCTTTCTTCACAAAATAGTTTTTCCAAAACATATCAATTGGTGCATATTCATTTCAGTCAGAAGAATAGCCTTCTGGTTTTCTATGTAACCTCGTCCATTCATCTAGTAACAAAGATGCCTTAATAGAAGTGTCTTCCATTCTCATTACAGGATGCAACACTTTAAGATGGAACAGTAACCTATTTTCAAGAGGCAATGCTTTTAATAACTTTTTTGCACATGCCATAGACCTGGCACCTAAATACATAGATTTTTTTTCTAAAGAAGATATAAGGATGTCATCACATTTGTGGTATCTAGTTCAACATCTATTAAATTTGAATTTTGCCAAATATCTGCGTTTTCTACATCCAATGATTTTAAGTCCTTTCCTGACAAACTAAGAAAATCAGAACTCTTTAAAAAACGCCCTAACAATGCCTTAACTAGAGACACCATTTCATCATACAGCAAGTGAATCAATGGTGTCTCAGTTTGGAAAAGACCTAAAAATTAATTTAATATAGCCAAAATATTTCTTTAAAAAAAAAAGAAGAGATTTTTGCAAAAGCAATTTAAATAAATTCAATATTGCGTGGCTCATACTATTTTCTAAATTAATAATTACTTTATTTAATTCTGTAAAAGGTAATTCAACACTAATTAATTTAACTATTATTTAAGGTTATCGAGTGTATTTTTCTTTAAAATTTTAATAAATGTTATTGGTAATAGACACTAGGGTATTGGTAATAGACACACTATATTCAACAAAACATTAACAAGATTAATATTGATCATACTGAATTCATAAAAATATGTAAAGAATTTAACAAATTAAGAAAACTTTAATAAATTTTTATTAAAATTGTTTACCTAGTACAGTATTTCATTAATGTAATGATTAAAAAAAATTAAATAATTTTTAAATGCAAATTCAATGAGTATTGAAGCTAAAAAAATTTGTCAGAAGTGAATTATTATATTGTCCCTACACTCATAATATTTGACAAATCTGTGATAATTAAAATTTCTTATATCAATTGTTTTAAATCAAAGATCATTTTTAAATCATTAAGAGATGAATTATAGTATTTGACAAATCTGAAAAACATAAGATTTTTTGCTGCATTTAAAATATTGAAAGCCCCTCTCTTCATGCTTGCCTCTAAATATTATTAAGTTTTTTCCTTGAACAAATTAAGAGCACCAAAAATTTTAAAAGTAATAATACAATAATAAAATGCAATAAGTAAAAAACAGAAAAATAATATTTAAAAAAAAATCAATTGAGTAAAATCAATGTTTAGTTTAAATACAATATGCAATTAGTGGATGGTCCCTCAGATAAAAAAAATTATGTTTAAGCAACTCAATTAATTTTTCTCTTTATTAAATTACATGAATAAAAGGAAAATGGAAATTTTGAGGTTATGAAGCTTTGTGATTCTTGACTGCTCTGAGGATCAACATGAAAATATGTACTTAGTGAATGGTCCCTCAAATTAATTCAAAGATCATGGTACTAATCTGTAAATAGAATAGCACAAGAAGGCCATTAGCTTGCCATTGACAAAGTTGATAGCACTTCAATAACTATAAATTAACAAGAGAAAAAAAATTTTCTCTTGCTATTAA
The DNA here is from genome assembly GCF_043381705.1 of Parasteatoda tepidariorum. Lineage (NCBI taxonomy): Eukaryota > Metazoa > Arthropoda > Arachnida > Araneae > Theridiidae > Parasteatoda > Parasteatoda tepidariorum. The sequence goes on along the minus strand of NC_092209.1, from coordinate 82,814,500 downwards.
AATTTGGCAATGTTTAGTTGGTCCTCGAAAATTCGAGAGAAGTTTGGGTTCCATTTCAGAGAGTGGAAAATGAAGCTTGAAATTGAGAATATCTTGCAAAATAAAGCAGAGTTGCACATGAAAGTGCAAAAAACCTTCCCACTGAATCCGAGCAACCCACATGGCAGTAGCTTGGTTGCCGCAAAATTGTGACTTCACAAAACCCAGGGAAATATATCCTTTTTGGAGCAATTTAAGCCAACTACTTCAATTTGGAGCATGTAGGAGCAGGTTTCCACAATTGGCGCAGCACTTGCACCACTGCATATAATTTAGTTTCCCAGCTTGGACAGCAGATTCATCAGCGGACTAAGTAAGTTCATCTATGCAAAGCAATAACCTAAGGAGTTAAGGAGGAGGAGGACTAATTTGGAAATCTAAGTAGTTCCAAGTACTCCTTGGAGACTTTTTTATTTCCAAGGAGTTTTTAAGGAGTATAAGGAGTCTGTACGCACCCTGTTTACTGTTTTATCATTGATGACTTTATTACCGGCAACAGCAAAATAGATAAGTACCAATAAATTTTTTTTTAAAAAAACCATCGAGATTTGACCGGACTAATACTAAAATTCATAATTTATCGAAAAAAAACAACTAAACTTTTTTATTGGAACAAATTTCATAATTCCATAGAGAGTTATTAAACATCTATTTAAATCCAAATTTGAGTAGTTAGTTTTTTTAAAACCCATTATTTAAATAAGAAAAAAAATTGGTAACATTTAATTAAAAATGCGACAAAGTTATTTGTAATTAGATTGCTATTTATAATATCATAATGTTTTAAAAATAAAAGTTTAAAAAAAGTAAAAAACAAGCATGAACCTTTTCGTGACTCGAATCCTGTTAAATTTTGAATCTGGAATGAAAATTTGGAAATTGAACAACTATATCACCTAAAAGTAAAATGACAGATTCAGAAGCCCTAGATATTGTCAAGGAAAATTAAATTCGGAAAAAAAGTCAGTGAATTGTCAGTGGAAAAAATTTTTTATTTCTAAACCGGAAATTGTCATCGTCAAAGAATTCCACTCAATTAAATTGTGGCAATTCATTTATTTTGTTTTCAATATAGTAATTTTCTTATGGTAAAATGTGTTACTCTTTTTCATTGTAATTTGGTTTCAATAAAATATTGATAAATGACACTTTTTAGCCAATCCAGGAAACCGGGAAATTCAGGCCTCTAGGTTAGAGATGGTCCCAGGCATCCTGAATAATTGGTTTGCTACTGTATTTCCATATATTTTGATTTCTATTATTTTAAGACACATATCCTCGATTATTCAAGAATTGTGTAAAATCAAATTAACATTTTCTTATATAAAATTTATTTCCCAAAAATGTTTTGAAAAAGATATCGTACTAAAAAAAAGCTAAAATTTTTATTCAAAAAGAAATTTTGTCCATAGGCAATATAAGGCTCTGATAATTTTCTGCACTCCTGCTTATATGTACATGAATATTTCCAATAAATCTTGACTCTAATATATTCCCTGATTAGCGGAACTAATTATAACTTCAAAAAATATAAATGTTTGTTTAAATGAATTGAATGAATGAATGAATGAATAATTTGTTCAATCCATCACTTCAAGGGTTTAATTAAATTTCTATTAATATTTAGTTGCAAGAATAATCCCGAATAAATTTCCTAGTTATGTTATTTTATTATGTTAAAATAGTTTTAGCACGTTTACATCCTAGTCCATGCCAGAATAAGCATATTATATTAAAAATATTACGGTTTTAAAGCTATGTGAAAATCCGTAGCAGTAATCGTTACAAAAGCAATTGAAAAACTACAGATTTACGTTGGAATCTTAGTGATTCGAGAGCGTTTACAAGTGGTGACTCGATTCAAAATTTCCAATAGTTTCAAATAAGAAAAGAAAAAAATTTAATTTTTTTCAGTATGTTCAGGTGATTCGTAGATTGTGCACCCCTATATTACATCAAAATGAAAACACTGTATAGACCTATAATATTTTCTGTGGTACAATTTTGCAAAACTGAAGAACTAATCAAGCTAAAGTGGAAAACGCATACATTTAAAAAATATCACCAGTCACCAGCAACTAACACCAAACCCAAAGATGAGCAAAGTTTGTTTTCTATTTTGGGATTTGGGAATGAGGAACGAATGAGCGAATGCAAAGCAACGAGTATGATAAAACGTATTAGTTTCAGCATGTAGCTTTGTGCGGCGTATGTGTAGTTAGCGCTACCTGTGAGAAATCATAGTTACTATTCAATCTCCTTAGTTCAATGATAGGTTTTAACAACTTTTAATTATCTATGATAACTTTTCCATATGCTTTTGGTTTTGTGTTGTCTGTTGATAACGTAGGTTTTTCTGCAGGGGTGTGATTGTTTTGCATAGATTAAATCGAATTTTAGAATTTAAAATTCCTCAATTAAAAGAAAATTCATGTTGAATTTTGTTTAGCAATAGGTAAGATCTATTAGTTTTCAAGATTGTCAATCTCTAGTCTTATTGATAACGAATCTATTTTCTCATTGTATAAAAATATACTTTTCTTTAAGTGGGGTATTTATGTCATATAAAGAAATGTTTATGTTTTGTATTTTGAAATAAATTTAATGTGTTTTTTCTGCTTGTTCAAGATTAATAATATGAGGGATTCTCTTAGAATTTTATTCCTTTTGTTTATGAAACATGTAAAAGTGGTTAAATTAATATTTACGTTACCGAAGTTACAATTTACTACTTTAATTATTTATTTCTATTTTAACCTGTTACTGATACGTGATGATTTTCTCTGCTCCCTCTTAATTACCATCAATATTATTTTTCAAAAGTGTATATTATTCGGTTTTTATTATTAACGTAAACAAGTAACTTCGGTTGTATTTTTTTCCTTGCTGTAGTATTGATATGTTGTCATTGTTTTAATCTTTGATTAGTAAATATAGTTCTCAACAGATTATCAGCAACACAAATTCTCTTGATTTCAAATATATATATATATATATATAGTTATATATATATATATATATATATATATATATATATATATATTTGTAGTTATGACCATTAAGCATCTGTTGTTGAAGAATTTTCTTATTAATGTAAAATCAATGATATTATTCATTAACAACTACGATGATATATATGAAGAATTCTATAAAAAAATTGTTAATTTGTAGAGAAACACTGAGAATTCAGTAAGAAAATTGTTAATATGTATGTCACTTCCAGGTAGTTAATTGCTTACTTATAATTTTGTAATAATTGCTTGTTAAGTGACAGTCACTCCGTCTAAATATTTGACATCTATTTTGCATCAATATAATTTCAAATTTTTAGTTATTAAACAGCTGACATACATAATTTTTATTTAAGTTAAGAAATTTGTTTTCTTGGATTAAGTGAAACATCTTTCTGGATTTTCTAATTTCCCGTTACAAAGTGTGCAAAAATGATGATTTTTTTTTTAGTGATAGATAGATAGAAAACAAAATTAACTTTCATTTAGTATGGAAACTTAGGACACAAGTTTCTCATGCACGCTAATCGCAGTTCAAATCTTTTGTGTTGCCTACCACTTTTCATAGCAGTATGTAACAATGTTTACAACTAATTGTTCATTTACATGCTTATTTAAATATGTATTTGTGAAGGTATTTTCTACAAGCTGTGCAATCAATAATTTTAAATTTTTGATTCAGACTTTTCTGTAAGATCTCCAACGTATATTACTCTATTTACTATTGCTTTCATTACTTACATTAGGTACTATTTAGTGGATTATATTCCACTAAAATTTTCTCCAAATCTTCAGAAAATAGTAATATTATCAATATTCATCTCAATTTTATATATATATATATATATGCACTAAAATGTTGAAATATAATTACATTTTGTATTTTAATATTACAGTTGATGAAATAAGCTTTATTAAATATATTTGTGCAAAATGTTGAAATTGTATGAAACCATGTATAAAAAAGATTGGTACAAATAAAGCACGTCAAAAAGTGATAAATTAAATAACTCGTGGGTCGCAATATCATAATAAATGTATCGAGATTTGAAAAACCACATAAAAATTGACTTATTGCAAAAAAAAAGATCAAAAATATTACTTGGATTTATGATAAAATCGACAAAAATAAAGCAATCAAAAAGTGTTTACTGAAGTTTGAAATTCGCATATCGAAATATCGTATTAAGGTATTGGGATTTTTAAAATCATGCAGAATATCAAAGTAATTACCATTGGGAAAAAATTATCGAGAAACAACATAAATTTATGATAGAATCTATGCAAATTGCCCATCAAAAGGTGTATTAAAGTCAAATATTATCAGAAAGTGTAGAAGTGTGACTTAAATGTGTATTTCATAATTTTCGTTATTTTTTCACTTTATAAAATTTCTTTCTTTGTGTTCAGAAGGATCGCGGGCCACACATCAGTAGTCGTTGGGCCTCAGGTTATGCATCCCTACTTAAGTTTAATTTCTAATAATGAGTGAGATTTATTTCTAAATTGTGTCCTTGTCCATTTTTTAAAAAAAAAAATTAAAAAAACTCAGCAATATTTTTTTAACTATATCATGTTTGAAAAACTATAAAATTTAACTGTGCTTCATTATAGGGGCAATCATGACACGTAAGAAAATTTTCGTCAAAAATTACCTTTCTCCTTCATTACTAATTTAAAGTGTAGGAAAAGTGAGTTCAAACAAACTTAGAGTAAGCCATGAATTTTCAAATACTGAAAAGAAAATTTTAAAATGTATAAATGAAAATAAATGATGAGATGATAACTTAGGAATACGCAATGGTAGGTTTCTCTTCTAATAATTTGTTTTTATAATATTTTAAAGTGTTTTTTTTTTTTCAATGATTGAAACTTCACGACTTACTTTTTCTTTCTTTTAAATTAAAGTAGGAGAAAGAAAATTTGCAATGATGATTTTCTTCCACCGTATGGCATCCTCTCAAAGCAGTTGTCTTTACTTTTGTTTCATCTGATATTAATAGCGAATGACATAAATATTTTGTAATGACTTTACATTTTGAATCTTTGCATAAGTTCAAGATTATTAAAATCAGACTTTTATTTTGCAAAATGTTGAATATATATAATACTCTTTTACTATATAGCCAAAATTATTACAGTCTTCAAATATTGCTGTTATTTTTTATCTTAAAAAATTGGAAATATAGTATTTTTTGAAGGGTGCCGATTCGAGATTTGATACAGGCACTGTTTCCCCTGGATACGTCTTTGTAGGAGAGTAGTAGATATGAGCTAGTTCAAAAACATTTATGTAATTTTAAATTTATAATAAGTTATAATTTAATTAATTGTCACACTATTCATTTGTGTAACATTTTTGTTCACATACTATTTATAAATATTTATCTTAAATAATTTTCACAAGATAAAAAACTTCTAGTCTTCTTTTAACTTACAGGCCCTAATTTTTAACTGGGCTAAGTCAATGACTTTTTTTCCTATTCCAACTAGTGTCAACTTTTCCAGTGACTTCATAGTTTTCAACTGCATGTACAATGCTCAAAAAAAAGAGGGGGTATCACCCTGAATAACTTTGGTTCTAATGATTGGATTTTTACGTACTAAGTGTCAATCTTAGTGATTTGAGAGGGTGACCTCAAATATGCTAAATTATTGGCGTAGACTATATTTTAAGTTACAAAATCAGACACAAAACCATACATTCTCTGAATAAACATACCTATTTTTCAACGGATTCTGATTTTTGACTCTCAAAATGTAGGGGATAGCCCCAATCTGAGAAATATGGTCCCCATAGCTTGGTTAGGAGTGCGATCCAAAGTTTGGACCCCACAATGTTAGTTTTATTTTTTGCATATTTCACCATGTCTCTTGAACTTTTTAAGGGAATTAAAAAAAAAAAGATTTGCACACAATTATATAATTCGTTTATCCAAAGATAAATCAACGCGAAAAATAAACTTTAGTAAATATTTATTATTTTATTTAATAATAGTCGAAAAAAATTTTAATTGTAAGGCATACAATTTTGTACATCATTTTAAAATGTGTAATAATATGTGACAAAATATAAGCAAAATCAATTGCATAGTTTCTAAGAAATCGAAATTTAAATATAGGACTTTTTTTGTATTGTATATGTGTCTTATAACGTGAAAATCATCTGATCATAAGATCAAAAATTATACAAGTTGACATTTTTTTGTGCACTGTATATATCAAGGAAATGACAAAGTTTTTATTCTTGCTTATTAAATAAACATATTGCATGGTTATTTTTGTTGTCGAAACCTAACAATGTTAAATTATTAATCAGAGCCTGTTGGTCTGGAACGACTAAAATTTACTTAAGACTATTATAAAATGATTATTAGTAGCCTGATAAAAAAAAATCGTTCATTGTAATAACATAAACAGCCTTTTATCCCTTCAGTTTGTCGATAAAATTAGTACCAAGCATGCTTGGGAACTAAACAATGGGGTTTCCGTGTTCGGTTGACCCCCCAACCGGAATATGGGCTCCTGCGCCCGAGAGCCGAAAGTCAGGAAAACTGAGATGTGCACAATAGGCCATGTGCTTCTATGGGTTGTCGTGTCACTGAGTTTAGTCTAAACTCTTTTGTATAAAAAAAGTCTTCATGGTTAGTTTTATTGTCTAAACTGTACAGTGTTATATTGATCAGGGCCTGTTAGTCTGGAACCACTAAAATTTAATTAGGACTATTATAAAATTATTGTTCGTGGCCCCGTGTACCAGCAATTCACGCAAAGGAATGATAAGCTGTTTTGTTTTTTTTTATCATCAATTTCATGTCACTGCCTATGTTTTTCTTTCCCACACAATAGCCTGTTTCCTCATCTTTATAAACATTACACACTTTCTTTTTGCAATTTTTTATTTAAATTTACTCAGTTAACTTTAATTTTATAAATAAAAAAAATAGGAGGGATAAAATTTATTACAGACCTGTTAAAATACATGAACAACTAGTTATATTTTTGATTTACTGGTCATAATTTTTCTCAATTTCTACCCCTGTTTATAGTTATTAATTTAAAACATTTCCACTTGTATGGAGTTTGCTAATGTTTCTTAGTTTTTTTTTCTTCTTTTCTTTTAGTGTGTTGGGAGTTATCAATTTGGATTATTCTTAGCGAATGATGAAATGTTATGGCTTCTCAATTGACTCCTCCTCAAAGTCCTCCTGAGCCCTCTTCATTTTGGCAGGTAATTGTACTACTCTCATTTTTGCAAAACTTCTCTTTCACTTATTATCAATCCTTAAGATGGTCTGTATTCTTAATTTACATTTAGGAAAATGTTAAAACTAAAATTCAAACAAATGCAATTATTGCTTCTCTGAAATTTTTCATTATCCTCTTAGTTGATCAGACATCCCAATGTGGGCCAATACCTTCCTCTGAAGTTTTCTCTATAACGACCTCCGACAACTGAAATTTTTACTCAAATATATAAACCATCTCGATTGCTTAAACTTTTAACTGTCACGATCTAAAACATATGGAATTAAATTTTATATCGGTGAAAAAGTTTTGTATGCCCCATTTATGGGAAAATCTTAATTCTTAATCATTGTAAAATCATTATGTATTTACTTTCTTCAACTTCAATATAATCGCCATAGCAACGCATGCAATGACGATGCATGCATACTGTTTACTGTTACTCTTGAACATAGTTAAAAAGTGTGTGGATGCCATCAAATCCAAAGACCCATTTTTGCCAATGGGTAAAAAAAAATAATAGACATGAACACAAATAAAATAGTTAAATATGAGTTAGGTGTTTAGATTTGATAAACTGCCAATATATTGAGACAGAGTGCATGCACTGATTCTAGTTCTCCTAAAATAGCTTAATATTATTAATCTGCTTTTTTTTTTAAAAAAAAAAAATCGAAAATTGGCTTTATTCAAAACTATCTTGCAAATTTTGAGTTAATACATTCCTAATTTTAGAAATATTTCAATTTTTCTTCCCAGTCAACCCAAGGGAAATATCACTGTGATTGCCTTTTAAAAAAGAAAAGAAAGTTTCTCGATTGAACATTTGTACTCTGTCTGGCCAAAAGTATTTGGTCACACGGTTGTTAGGGTGGCGGAAGCATAATGGTGTGGGGGTGTTTCTCATGGTTTGACCTATGTCCGCTAGTTCTTGTGACTGGAAATACAAACTCTGAGATGTATGTGGACATTCTGAACAATGCTGCACTCTCAACTCTATGGCAATATTTCGGGAAAAACCCATTTCTCTTCCAGCAAGATAACTGCTCTATTAACACATCGAGACTTGCACGGGCATGGTTTGGAGGAAATGGGTGTTCAAGAACTGTACTGTCTTTCTCAAAGTCCCGATCTAATTCCCATAGAACACCTTTGGGACGAATTAGAGCCTGGATTACGTAGCCAGCGAAATCGACTGCAAGCACTCACTTCAGCTGTGATGGAAGTCAATTCCTATCAAACACTGGTGAAAAGTCTTCCCAGATGTGTGCAGGCTGTCATCGATGCAGGAGACCAACATCCTCTTAATAAGTGCCTCTGGACGCTCTTAGTCCATACCACTGTGTGTTCAGATAATTTTGACCAGATAGTCATTATTCATGAAATACTATTGTCTTATCACCGCTGGCGTTTTGACTGGCTACTATATTTTTAGCTTTTCAGTTAAGACTTGATATTCTTATTGCATTTTAATAATAGGCTGGGGGGAAGTCTGGTAATTCTCGAATAATTTTTTTTCCCATGCTCACCCACTTGTTTTCAACACTTATCAGAGAAACAGTCTTATTTTTACCCTACCTTTATGTAGCCGCGAATTCCCTAAACTTCTGACCACACATTTTGTAATAATACAGTGTTAAAAAAATAGGAATTTTCAAAATCATGTAGAAATCTGTAGCCATAATGGCACAACATCAAGCATTAACATTAATTGCACATTACCCCAGGATGAGCCAAAACATTTCTCTAAGCAGTTATCTTTGTCCCCAAAGCTTGTAAGAGTTTAATACCCATATGGTTTTAAAATCCGAATTAATAGAGTCCAGCCATCGAAATTTTTAGACGTCCTCAACCAATTGGGTATAATTTAAAAAAAACACAACTACTTCCACTTAGTAGGAATAACATTTACCATGACGCAATGCTAAATTCTATGCCACTATCCACATAAATGCCACTATCCACATAAATCAATTATTCATCAAAAATCGAATATCAATTACTTTTCTTNCCCATGCATGTGACCTATGACGTCAGCACCAGCTAATCTTTATCAGCAATATGGAGTATTAAAGTTGAGCTAAGTCTCTCTACATAACTTAAAATATTAATTAACGTTGAGTTAATTAAATAGAGAACCGTATAGCAAATCAAATTTGTTTAAATATAATTCTTTCTAGTCTACTTCTTTTACTTAACTTTAATTTATTATTTGTTCATGTATTTAATTGTAACTGTTATATATTTTTGTTTTGCGTACCTGGCAACTTCGATGCATAATAAGTTTGTTTGTGTTCTACATGGCTTCGTGCCGGTCTTTGTGTTATTATATAGTGGCAGAATTCAAATATTTGTGAAAGATTATAGGCTACGTTACTTTAGAGAATTGGTACTTGACAGGCTTGGCTTCCTCGAAGTAGAATAAAAAGAACAGTTGCTAGCGTAAACAAAAGCCACGTTTCAATAACCAATCAGGATCGAGATACCCACACTACGTCACTTGCAGGTATCCCATTGGGCTCGAATAATTTTTTTCCCACGCTCACCCACTTGTTTTCAACGCTTATCAGAGAAACAGTCTTATTTTTACCATACCTTTATATAGCCACGAATTCCCTAAACTTCTTACCACACATTTTGTAATAATACAGTGTTCAAAATCATGTAGAAATCTGTAGCCATAATGACAGAATAGCAAGCATTAACATCATTTGCACATTAGCCCAGGATGAGCCAAAACATTTCTCTAAGCAGTTCTCTTTGTCCCCAAAACTTGTAAGAGTTTAATACCCATATGGTTTTAAAATCCGAATTAATGGAGTCCAGCCATCGAAATTTTTAGACGTCCTCAACCAATTAGCCCTTGTTATGTCTTGTATCTAAACGGTAAATGTTTCCTGTAAATCTCATTCTGCTTAACTTTGTAAATGTTATTACATCAATGAAATTTTCACAGAAACTTCGCCTATCTCTGTCTGTTGCTTTGATTCCGCCAAAAATAATTAGCACAATTTAAATCTTTCACACACAGTTGAAAAAATACTTTGAATTAATAAAAACATATCTGAGTACGATTCATTGTGGGGACAGTTCTTCTCGGCGACAATTCATTGCGAGTCCATTTCTCCGTCGCCACAATTTTTCGGAGGCACATTTTTCCATCGCCAGATTTTGTGGCAGTTACATTTCTCCGTCGCCTCGATTTGTGACAGGCACTTTTTCTCCATCGTCGGATTTTGTGGCAGGCACATATCTCCGACGCCACAATTTGTGGCAGTCATATAACTCCATCGCCACAATTTGTGACTGGCACATTTCTCCTTCTCCACAATTTTTCGGATCCACATTTTCATATTGCCAGATTTTGTGGCAGGAACATTTCTCCGCCACGATTTGTAGCAAGCACATTCCTCCGTCGACACGATTTGTGGCAAAATCATTTCTCTATCACCACAATTTGTCGGAGGCACATTTCTCCGCCGCCACGATTTGTAGCAGGCACATTCCTGCGTCGACACGATTTGTGGCAAAATCATTTCTCTATCGCCTCAATTTGTTGGAGGCACATTTCTCCATCGCCACAATTAGTAGCATGAACATTTCTCTATCGCCACAGTTTGTCGGAGACGCATTTCTCCGTCGTCACAATTTGTGGGAGACATATTTCTCCGTCACCATGATTTGTGGCAAGCACATTTCTCCGTCTCCGCAATTTGTGGCAAGCACATTTCTCCATCGCCACAATTAGTAGCATGAACATTTCTCTATCGCCACAATTTGTCGGAGACACATTTCTCCGTCGCCGCAATTTGTGGCAAGCACATTTCTCCGTCGCCAAAATTAGTAGCATGAACATTTCTCTATCACCACAATTTGTCGGAGTCACATTTCTCCTTCGTCACAATTTATCGGAGACACATTTCTCCTTCGTCACAATTTGTCGGAGACACATTTCTCCGTCGCCGCAATTTGTGGCAAGCACATTTCTCCGTCGCCACAATTAGTAGCATGAACATTTCTCTATCGCCACAATTTGTCGGAGACACATTTCGCCGTCACCAAGATTTGTGGCAAGCACATTTCTCCGTCGCCGCAATTTGTGGCAGGCGCATTTCTCCATCGCGACAATTTTCCCGGGCACAATTCTTTGCTGACGCTATTAGTCACGAGAACGATCTCTTGCCGTTTTGATGAAATACATCTATTTTCGAATACAAAACTCATGCGTTGTCTACAAAAGCCTACCAAATATTTCATTTATGGCTGTTAGGATCTAAGACCAGTAAAGATTTTAAACAAAATGAAAAACAGTATATTCTTAATCTAAAGATCGGATTTTTATGGATCTATGATTTTTAAGAGGATTGATGATTTTTAAGAGGCAAGCGCTAAATAAATTATGAAATCACATAAAAACAAACAACAAGAGCTCGTTACAACAAGGACGGCGTATTACTATAAACTTTCTTAATCATTGTCTTAACTTTAAAGATACAAAAATTAATAATCTGGTTATAAGAGTTTAAAAAATACATTTTCCTGAAGTTTAAGCGGGCAATATTCTAGGAAAAAAAGATTTGAATGGAAGACTTTTTTATTTATTTCTGGTATCAATACATAAAAACGTTTCCATCTTGCAAATTTTACACATTATTTTAAAAAAGCAATGACTGCTCAACCACCAGATCTTCTTCCCAACCCCGTGACAGAATCGTGACGTCACGGCAACATTAGCGTAGAACGATATCGAGTTCTTGCACAAAGATTTTTCCTTTGGGAAGTAAAAAAGTTCGGTTTTCTTTTCTGCGGAAACTTTCCTAAGGTTTTCTCTTTTCTTCAAAATTATATTCAAGGGATGCCTTTCTCACGCCTCGGAATGGAAAAGAAAAATGCTTATGATTTTTGTATTCTCATTTGAGAATAATGAAGTAAAAAAATTTGGTTTTCTTTTCTGGAGAAATTTTCTATTCATTTTTGTATGCACTATTGATTTCTACATAGTTTTTAAAATCCTATGATTTTAATACATTATTTATTACAACAACTGAATCTCAAGATGAAAACACGCATTTAGTAACCCCTCTTAAAGAGTCCGATTCACGTGATTTCGCCGTCCATCGATCTTTTTTTCGGTAATTAAAGTTACGGATTTCACTATTTTTTTATTATTTTTTCAATGTGATGAGGATATACAAAATGGGAAAAAGGAAAAAATTAGTGTGTTTTCTCCCTTCAAAATGCGAGAACATCGCCTGTATAATATTAGAATAAAAAAATTATTTCATATTCAATTAAAAAAAAAAAATTTTATTTTATCAGAAAAAAATTTTTCTTGAAGTTGACCCGTCTGTTACTTTGAATTTGTAACATCTGTATTTGTTATTATTACAAGTATCTAGCAGAAAGATATTATATTTTACTAGTGGGCTGCGCCCCCTGCTTGCTAACGCTCGCCAACCCCCGAAAATTGCTACGCAGTCTTATATGGTTTGCTTCGCAAACCAAGCTCGCTTCGCTCGCTACTAACTTAGGTACATTGCAAATGCACAAAATTCTAAGAATTCAAAACAATCATTCAAATCCATATAACAACTNTCATTCTATTGACTTATTTTATATACTCTCGTTCGCTTCAACGTAAAAGAAATGCTTCGCTTTTTAGATAAAAAAAGCAAATGCATAAATAGATACACATATAAATTTATATTTTTTTATACATGAAACACATATAACTTCTAAACTATTAATCTAATCACCTTGTAATTAGTTTCCTCTAATTCAGCGTAAAAAAATACATGGGAAACAAAAGTGCTGACGTGAAATATCCTCAGTGGTAGACGGATCACAGTTCCCTTGCCGTCAGGCTAATAGTGGGAGGTTTTCGTGGTCTTCCTCTCCATGTAACGCAAATTTCTCCCAATACTCAATCCTGGAGTTCCCTTGTCTTCTGGATTGGGTTCAAAATTACAAGGCTACGGAGTTGAACATTAGTAGTATTGTTCAACTCCCAAAAATTGTATCGGCTCTGTTCAATGACAGTTATAAGATAAAAATGAGAGACGAGCCGCGATGGCTCAAGCGATAGAGCGCTCGCCTTCCAACGAGGTGAACCTGGTTCGAATCCCAGCAATGGCTGGTCAATACGAATTCCGCATCCGGCTTGCACGACCACAGTGCTAACATGAAATATCCTCAGTGGTAGGCGGATAATAAGTTAGAGTCCCCTCTCCTGTCAGGGTAACCGTGGGAGGTTTTCGTAGTTTTCCTCTCCATGTAACGCAAATGCTGGTTAGTTTCATCAAAAAGTTCTCACAGTTCTTGATCCAGGAGTTAACTTGTCTTCTGGATTGGGTTCAAAATTACAAGGCTGCCGAGTAGTCGTAAACCCAAAATTTTGTCTGCTGTTCAACGACGGTTATAAAAAAAAAAAATGAGAGATTCGTACAAAAGCTAGCAGGAAAGTTTTCAGGTATCAGTTATATGACATCTTATCAAAGCTTTCTGTAAATGGAAGCTTTGTAACATTGTATAACAAAATTGATGAGTTCTGATTTGTTTAAAAATTAATAAATATTTCTTTGAGAATTCTTATTCAAACTCTAAACTTTAAATATAGCAAATTTATTTTGCACTGCCACAAAAGTTTGCAATTGGCAATCGAAATGAGCTGCAGGTGGCGTAGAGCATAACTCTACCTACGGCAATACTTCGCATGCTTTCACCAATATACATTTGAGCAGATGTCACGTGTCTCTCTATGAAACTGGATTGTTGATCCAATTCTATACATCTCTGATTGCATTAAATTAGAGATAAAGAACCTTTGTAACTAATATTAATTTCGTGCAGATGAAACCGAACCAAATTAACCAAAGAAATTGATATCTTCATGTGAAAAAATTGTTTCGGACCGTGTTATTTTCCGACCAATAAGAATGCACGATAAAGGGAAAACGATTTTATGGCAAAACGCTTTTATATTATATAGATAAATATTACCGAATTTTTAGAATTTCAAAGTACTTAAAAAGTAACTTAAGATTTTAAATTTTTTTTAAAGAATTTAAGAATTTTGTTTCATATTTAACAATTTTTGTTTCGAAAAATCCTTTTCTTTTTTTTTTCTTTTTTCTTTTTTTTTTTTTTTGAGACAGAAAANTTTTTTTTTTTTTTTTTTTTTTTTTTTTTTTTTTTTTTTTTATTTAATCGATTTACCCATTACACGCTACGTTACAGATTGAGATCGGAAAGAACGATTTTATTTCCACTTGACTTGAATCGGTTTCAAACGAAAGGAATTCTGATTAATTTTTCTATAAACTTTTTTAAGTTTCTCTTTTCCTATAGTCATAGATGAACGCTGTGTTTTAGTAAGTTGTTATAAAGGTTTTCTCAAGTTTCAATTTTTATTTAACAAGAAATTCGACTTAGATGTGATATTTGATTGTGTGATTGACAAAAATTTCATATTGACATTGTAGAATAACCTTGATGGTAGTCGAAGAAATTAAAAATATGGAGAATACATGGGGAAAAAAATAAAGGTTTTTTAAAAGAGGAGAAAAAATTATTAAAGAGTGTTTTTAAAAATAATTACAAATTCACAAAAAAAATTTTAAAAATTTAAAAAAAGAAAATTAAAATACGAAAGAGATATAATCTCGTCATCAACTCACACGATTATATCCGAAAAAAATAGTGCTTTCTAATATCGTATTAATATAGCCAAAGCAAAATGTATCAATACAATAGTGTGTAGAGCACCAAAAAAATTATACAAAAATAGGACTTATTAAGCAAAAATATAAAATAAAGAAAATGAGAAATAAAACAAGCAAGAACTAGAAAATAAAAAAATCTAGAATGTGCAAAATAAAAAATGTAATATATAAAGGGATTAGCGAATTCTAAAATATTTCTACTTGTAAACATTTTTCAAAACTGATTTAATATGTTTTAGTAACAAGTTTGCCAGATTAAGAAAAATATAAAAATAGAAGCGTAAATAGAGGATGAAGGGATCAACTTATGGCACGTTATTACTGGAGCGCGTTTGATTTGTTTGTCTATTAAATCTGTTTGTAAAATTAATTATGTTATTTATATGTTAACTTGTGGTTTTTGTAATATGAAATATGTTGGACAAACTAGTAACTCTCTAAATATTAGAATTAATCAACATCGTTTAGATATAAACAGCATTAATAAACGTGCCATAAGTTGATCCCTTCATCCTCTATTTACACTTCTATTTTTTTTATTTTGTAATTTGGCAAACTTTTTAAGTCATTTTTGAAATGCCCGTAAATGCTTTGAATACCCGTAAATGTAATTACACTTGAATTCGCTACTCGCTTTATATACTACATTTTGATTTTTATTCTGCATTTTTGTTTTATTTTACATTTTTGCTTAATTAGTTCTATTTTCGTTTTCTCACACTATTGTATAGATATATTTTGCTTTGGCTATATTAGTGCAATATTAGAAAGCACAATTTTTTCCGGATATAATCGTGTGTGCTGATAGCGAGAATATATCTTTTCCTCATTTTTTTTTAAATTTTAAAAAGTTTTTTTCTTTTTTTAAAAGAGAAAGTCTTTACATTTTTTTCCGTGTATTCTCTGTATTTTTAACTTATTTTATGAGTTCTATGTACTTGCAGCTTATGCGCTGCAAATGAAACTTGATCTTTCTTCTTAACTTTCTTGGTTAATCTCTCTCTTTTATCTTTTTTGTCTTTATAATGTTATTGTGTGTATATATATATATATATATATATACCAAATTTACCATCGTTTAGCGGTACCTTCACAAATTCAACTTAAAGAAAAACGGTAGTTTCACAAAATACTTTTTCTTAAAAAGAAAAATTTTTGTATCTCGTAGGAAACGATAAATGCATATTTTTACAATATTTTTGTGTTGACTTCTTAATATAATTTTTAATTTTCACAAATTATGTCTAAATTTTCACAAAATAGGTACCTCACAGAAAACTCTAGACAGACTCCTGATATGTAGGTTATTTGTGAGATATCGAATGAGCGATATAACGAAGAGTTACTATTTAGGAATATCTCCTGACTTTTTTGTGAAAGATCCCCGAAAATATTTCTCATATTTTTGTAAAAATAGGGTCCTGTGTTGCATTTTACATGACTTGCCCGTCTGGCCAAAATGATTTTCTCAATATGTATTGCATTAATTTCTTCAAACCATTTTAGTAACGATAATAATATTTAAAAAATTTTTTTTAAAAAATAAAGCATTAAAAATATGCTCGAATTATGTGTTTCTAATAATCTTACCGGCTTTGCCAGTCACCCCCGTGGCACTACGAACAAACTCAGTGCCGGTCACCGGTGACCCCCATGATATTCAACGTGTTAAAAAAATTTAAAATGATTCACAGACACATAATAAATAAATTAAAAAATTTAAATGGCAAAGAAAAATTATAAATTCATAAGTTTTATCTCGTAAAAAAAAAAAAAAACTTTTATTTAAGGCGATACCATTTCAAATATATAATATGGATCCTTTTAGTTAAGTATGAAGTGAGACTTTTCAGTTCTTTCACCTCCCTATATCTTATGACTCTTCTGTTCTTTATTAATAAGCAATGGAAGTCCACCCGACCTCAATTCCTTGAGGTTGACTGCCATTCACGCCACAAGACTGGGTTTTTTTTTTTTTCTTCCAAGAATGGGTCACTCAGATCATGAATTGGTTGGTTGATGTTTGTCTATTGTCATCTGAAATCTCAACGAAGAGAACCAGAGTGTGACTGCTAATAATTTGTAGAAAAATAGCAGTTTTTCTTTCTTTTTAATTTTTTTAAACGATTATAAAAATGTTGACATTTATAATGGAAGGTATTTTCTTTTCAAGCATGTCTCAAATTATGGCAAACATTACAAAGTTTTAAAATATCAACATGAAATAAAAGTTATTTTCAGAATATTATAAAATATTCAGAATAATTCCGTATTTATAAAGGGGGGGGGGAGTAAAATGCACGCGAGATTCATTTTCCACGAAACAAAAAATGGTGATCAGATGGCGAAAGGCAGACAATTTTTTAATCGTCGTTTTTTATGTTTAGTCCAGGAACCAAGGGGTCAGAGGGGACTTTAGGCCCTCCCTTTTTCTAAAAGGAGGTGACAAAGCCCCTTTTAAAATTACAATTTTTCACTCAATACTCGTGTAATTTAATTTTACAATTTTGAAAAAAATTAATAACAGATAATTTTTTTGTGTCTGAATTTTAAAAAGGGGTACAGGGGTGATTGTGCTCCAGATTTCCGGAATTTTCGCTAACAGTGATCTGGAAGTTTCCGGAGATCGAAGGTCCAGACGTTTCAAAGTATCATTTATCACAGAAGTTTCCGGAAATCAAATTTTCAAAGGTGCAGGGCTGATTGTGCTCCGGAAAAAATCTGGATTTCCGGAATTTTCGCTAGCAGTGATGCGGAAGTTTCCGGAGATCGAAGGTCCAGACGTTTAAAAAAATCAATGATCACAGAAGTTTCCGGAAATCAAATTTTCAAAGGTGGAACTTAAAAAAACAGTTTGTTTTATTTGTTTGTGAGGGAGAGCCAGAGAGATACTTTATAAGCTTATATTCATGATTAATATTAATTTTTTAACAGTAAATAGTTGTTATAATCATAAACTCAAGAAAGAAAGACATATTTGCAAATTTTAATTACTTCTCCAGGTCATTATAGGTATGTGTAAAATTTTAAATATATTTTAAGTAAACTAAGAAATATTGAGAAAAAAAACCTGTTTAAATTTTTTTCTAATTTTTCAACTTTTTTTTTTTTTAACTCAAGAAATTTTCCGGAATTTTGACTTGGGCTCACAATCACCCCTGAAGGTGGAACTTAAAAACACAGTTTATTTTATTTGTTTGTAAGGGAGAGCCAGAGAGATACTTTATAAGCTTATATTCATGATTAATATTCATTTTTTATCAGTAAATAGTTGTTATAATCATAAACTCGAGAAAGAAAGACATATTTGTAAAATTTAATTACTTCTCCAGGTCATCATAGTTATGTGTAAATGGTATAGGTATGTGTAAAATTTTAAATATATTTTAAGTAAACTAAGAAATATAGGAAAAAAACCTTGTTTAAATTTTTTTCAATTTAAACTGTTTTTTGTTTTTTTTTAACTCAAGAAATTTTCCGGAATTTTTTTTGACTTGGGCTCACAATCACCCCTGGGGATATAAATGTAGTTTGTATACTTTAACTAAGAAAAAACCTAGTTAATAATTAATCTTTTCATAAACATAAGTTAAATCCTTGGGAATAGAATTAATTTACTAGATTTTTACTTCTACTAAACTTTTTAAACTACATGACTCGATTGAAACTACATGATAAACTACTCGATTTTTTTTTTTTTAATTTGACTTTGTTTGGATATCAAAATAAAATATTGTGATTTAAAACCTTATCAGCGTACAGAATTATCTAGAAAAAATATATCATTACAAATAATATGTGGACATCATCGTGGTAGAATATTTCATTAAAAAAAACAACATTGATGTAATTTTAAATTTCAGGAAAGATAAATTGTAGCGCTAAAAAAAAAAAGAGAGATAACCTTGTTTACTTTTTATATTAAGAATGCATTTGAACAAAAGTAATCATATTAGAAATGTCTGGAAAAAAAATTTTAATTGTCAGGGTAAATTATGCATTGCGGTTTTAAATTAAAAATGTATAGATATTTTGACTGGTACTTGTTTTTTTCACCATCATCGCCATTTTTTTTTTCCTTCGCTCGTTCTTAGTTGTAACCATTTTGTGACACAAATCATTAAAGACGACTGTTTTACTCGTCATTCATAAGAAGGCGGCCAGATTTTAACAATGGAAAAGAAACATTTCCCTTGAATTATCATTCCATCGATATTTGGCTTCATCTCGCCATTCTGGCGCACACGTATACAATTTTTCTATCGTAGTCTATGAACTGTTTGGAGTTTAATAGAGGGCAGGTGTAGGAAATGCTTAATTATAGGGTATAGGGAAGGAACGCTGAGGGTTAATAGTGCTGTACCCGCATTCGATTCCTTTGTCATTAATGAACTGTATACATTCTAACTATCTTTTTCTTTTATCCACGTCCCTGTGGCAGAATCATGGCGACATTGTCGCAGAACGTTACAGAAAGACTTTTCTTTTGGGAAGAAAATATTTTGGTTTTCTTTTCTGCAGAAATTTACACGTAAAATTTGAATCGCGCGTTTAAACAATCACTTTTTGTCGCGTTCAATTTACTCCTATGGTATCGTAAATCCATGCAGTGTTTCGATTGGCAGCAGTGGCGTAGCGAGCTTAACTCGCGCCCGGGGCACAATACCCTTTTAGCGCCCCCCCCCCAATCGAAAACCATATAATATTATAAGTAAAATATATATGGTTTATATATAGACGACTTGGATTATAGCAAATTAATAAATAAATAAAGTCATAGACTCAAGCTAGGCTTTAAATTTGAGACAAAAAATGTAGTTGAGAGAACAAGACTAGATTTTGAAATGTATATGATCATCTAGAATTAGTTCAAAAGATACCTATTATTTATTTTACATATTTATAAAGAAATATTTTAAAAACACGCTGTTTTTAAACAATAAAAAAGTAAATATTTATTATCTCTAAGGAGATACATATATTTAATAATCATATGATTATAATACATTAATAAAACTATTGCTATGTCTAAATTTTTCGTGCTTTTGATGAAGCAAATGTATCAATAATATCATCAAAATTGATCATTTAAAATTTTTCTCTTTCCACACTTAAAAATGCTAGGTCATTTAGGCGATTTGTCAAAATTAATTTTAATTTGCTGAATGAACGTTCGCAGCTAGCAATTGATACTGAGATAGTCAGGAGTATTTGAAATGCCGCTCTCAGATTTGGAAAAACATCTTCATTTGAGATTGATTATAAAAGTAAGAAATTCTAATGGAGTTTTAGGTTTAATTTCTTTTCTACTGCGGAGTAACATTTTGCTGTTACATATTTTGATAAAAAGTTCTATTACATTGAAATGTGTATTATAAAATTCACCCAGATTTTTACAATTTTTTTTCAAGGTCGTTATCAACATTATCCTTGTTTAATAAATTTTCAACGTCTAGTAGAAATCCAAATTGGAAATTAAGGCCACTTAATCGTGTACACATTTCTTGTTGGAGATGATCAAGAGCGCTTTTCATAACGCGAGAAATTTCACTTTCTGCGGAAAGACCACCATAGCCGATTCTCCAGGCACGTATTGTTGTATCCATATCCCATTTTTCACAAAGAGACTCTGCTTTTTCTATTACCTCTTTACAGAGCTTGTCTCAAATTTCGGCTAGTTCAGTCGCTAATGATTCAAGATCATGGAACACTTCTCTAAAATTCATTCTAGGATCTTGTAATCTGAGCTGCACACGATCAATCCTTCTTAAGATTTCATAACAGAAATGAAGTAAAGTTATGAAACTAAAGGTTAGTATATTTTGAAACAGAATTATAGCTTCACTTTTGTTGTCACTTGTAGTGGTAGTGTGCCCTGCTAACTTTTCTATTAGTTCTTTTATATTCTCTAGCTGGCGAACCTTTATACACCAACGTGCAATTTTTTCTAAAGAATTGTTTGATGAGGTCATAGACGTGCCGTCTAATATTTTCGACTTCGTGATTATTGGGAAAATAATACTAAATACTATCAACTCAAAACTCTTTATTTACATTGAAGAAAAAGGAAAAGAAAAACTTTTGCAATGTCTCAGTTATACGTGTAATTCAACTTAAAGTAACATCAGTGTGACTTCTGTTGTTGCAGATAAGATGACAAATAACTTATATTAGATTGTAAGACGTTAGATTAAGCAGGACTGTTAATTTTTTTGATAGTTATTTATTGTTAGCTTGTTTTTTATGGTTATTAATTGATTTTTTTAGCATTAATTGTTAATTTTTTATGAATAATTGCTTATTATTTTGTGTATTTTTTGTGAATTTTAATTTAATTGTTACATATGCTTCATACTGTAATACCATTTGTGTAATAACAAATGTGATCGGTGGCGTGCCTGAAATATTGTGTCGGGTGCCATAAATGGCACGCGTGCCATTGGTTCGCCATCCCTGCCATAGATGATAACGATAACCGCTTGTATTCTAGCGCTCCATCGCGTTTCAGATGTGTGACCTGCCATCACGGCAGCATTATCGTAACATTGTGATCTGCAGTTTGTTAATGAAATTTCATCGTAATTTAATTTCTCTAAAATTGTATTTTCGATCGAGGCTGCATCTTTAGCATGTATTTCAATAAAACTCAAAAAAGATTCTTTGATGGAAACTTTTTTATTGATAAAATCAGCATCTACATACCTAGCGACTTGGGACATTTGTTCTCGATGAGAGATATCAGGAGTTGAATCAAACAAAAGTCCATAATATTTATTTCTTTTGATATCGTTTATTAGTTGATTTCGAACTGTAGATGCCAGAAGATGAATGAATTCATTTTGAATCTGTGGTGACAAATATGAGAACAACAAATTTTTCTGTTAACAAATTTTTTCATACTCTATTCACTTAATAATAGAATCGTCGAGTAGATGTAGTAAGTAATCTTATTTGATTTATTACTTACCAAGAATGCCTTGAACTTGAAAGGTAGTAACATAGTGAAATATACAATATAATTTATGCTGACATTAAACTTATATATAACATTTAATATTTAATAACATTTCATTTTTATTCTAAGCAGAGCGCGATGACAAGGACGTGAATTAAATATTGAAATATATTTAATATGAATATGAATTTAATATAATATTTAATATGAATTAAATATTATGAATAATATTTATGAATTAACATTTATTATATTACACTGGCACTAATTTAAAATATATTTTCCAGAAATCAATTATAATAAAAAAAAATTATCCAGCAATTTTTTGTTTTGCGGACCATTTGGCGCCCCTTTGTGAGTAGCGCCCGGGGCATGATGCCCCCCCTTGCCCACCCCTCGCTACGCCACTGATTGGCAGTTATTGATTTTCACGCGATTTTTAATCATATTCAGACGATATGGGGTAATTCGAATCGTGCATTCGAGTATTTACTTTTTATTACAATAATTTTATCGTTTTATTTATTTTTCTTTTTTTTGGAGGAGGGGCAATTATTACTTATGATTTCTATATAGTTTTATTTTCCTCTTTAAATTCGATATTATTTATTACAACAATTAAATCTTGAAAGGAAACACGCATTTGAGTAACCCCCTTTTGAACAATCCGATTCGCATGATGTCGTCGTCTATCTGTTTTTTGGTAATTACTGCAACAGATTTCATGACTCTTTTTTTCTTCTTTTTTTTTTCTTCTTTTTTTTTCGATGATGATTTACAAATGCGGTAAAGAAAATAATTAGTGATTTTTTCTCCCCCAGCAAAGTGCGGGAATATCACCGATAAAAAAATATTACATATTGAATGAAAATAATTTTGTTTTTCTTTTTGTACACACAGCGTTTTTGTTACTTTAAATTAGTAGTAACATAAATCTATGTTATTGACAGCTTCTTGCAGAAAGATATTAGCGCTAGAGAGATTGGTCCCAGAAAGCCCCCGAAAAAATTCTGCCACGGGGATCTGCATATGGGTGAAATAAATCTTCTGTATTACACTGCATTTTATTATGCTCGCGGGTCCGATAAATTCAGTTTTCATCCTTATTGATTAATTAAAGCATGTAATTTATTGCAGATCCCGATGCATTTTTCCTTCTCACTTTCATTTATATGTTACGTCTGTAGCTTTAGATTTATTAAATAATAAATTCCTCTTTATTACCTTCCTTTCTTTTTTTTCCAAATATTTTTGTGCAGTATAATATTTATTAAAAGCAATTTTTTTTAAAAACAAATCTTACTTATAACGAAAACTGACTTAATAATATCTAATATATTTTTTAGATAGCTCGATGAAAATTAGTGGTGCTATCGAATTTGCCGTCATCGTGAAAAAATGGTATTTTTGTCGAAAAACATAGCGCTTTTATTTTTACAGAATTTATTTTTTTAATTTAAAACATAAATCTAAGCATTTAAAATATTGTTAAAATTCAATATATATTTTCTATGCATATAAAATATCATTATATGATCGAGAATCACATTCCACGTTCCCTACCCTTTTTTTTTTACCGTTTTAACGAATACTGATCCGCCTTTAATTCTTTGGCAAAGAGTCTTGATTCTTACTTTTCAACCGTTTTAAATAGTTTCAATACGTTTAGAATTTGTCCCTTAAAGTACCTTTTTTTTAATAACATTTGGTCCCTAAAGACCCTTTAAAAAAATTTCATCAAATGCATGTGCTGGTACCAATTTTCTATTTTCGTTCTTTTGTCAAACAAAAATGGAATTTCTTCCACATTTTCTAGTTTAGAAGAATTGGTGTTAATTTTTTGATTTCATGCGAAACTGGTTTTCAGTGCAATTTTGGTATTGGTTTCAATACAAAGGACAAAATCATGCAAAAGCTCATTGAAACTTTCTTTTGGAACATGAAACTGGCAAAATTTTGCATCATCAAATCATAGTAGTATTATCAAATGCTACCCAAGTCAAAAATTCTTGATGGACCCATCAAAACATTTTGATGGTTTATGCTGGTTTCAGTACGATTCATGATGGTCCAACATCATTTGATGGTCACCATCATCCAACATATTGCGTTCATTGTTTTTGATATGCCAACAAACTTCCATCATTCCATGATTAAAAATGCTACTTTAATACTATGATGGTTAACCATCAAGAAAAGTTTGATTCTCATGGACCAACAATCAATGATGGTTCCAACTATGCATTTTCATAATGGTATAATAATTCTTTTTGGTTCTCAGGAATATACAAAAAAAAAATAACTATATAACTTGCCCCACAAAAATATGCCTGCAAATACATTATTTTAAACTACTTCAAAATGATAAACCAATTGTTTAAAGCGAAAGAAAATCTTATCAAACTTATAAGGTATGTTGTGTAATTCCTGATGATAGTTCAATTGGCAAGAAAAGAGATAAATCATTGCCATTAACAGACATGAAATACTACTTATAGCTGAATAATGAATTATCCAAAATATAGAAAAAAGATTTTTATAAAATTATCTTGTTTGATTCATCAGAAGTTTTATGTGGCAGGATGCACATACCCTTTAATAGACAGTTAAAAAATACAAGGGAGTAATTTTTGCGATCTTCGATGTTTGGGAAAAGACAATTTTAAGTTAGCTTTAAGCTAGTCTAAAATCATTGCAAGACTTTACCATTAACAACGAACATGTACTGTCCTTTAAACACGTAGAGAATTTTGAAACTTGCCGAAATTAGAAAGCTAGAAGATTGTTCTACCGACCAGCATTGGTCAGAAATTATTCTCTTATAAAAATACAACTAATGCAGTTAAGTTTTGCTGTTGTTGCTCATATAGTGAAGGTCATGTTAGCCTTGTCACATAGCAGTGCTGCAGTTGAATGAGGACTTTGCCCCTAATATAGTTAGTCTACAGTAAAATCCCCCCCTTGGCATTCATCTGGACCCGTGGCGGTGACTATAGTAACGAGGTATAACTATTTCAAGTAGGGGTATGGGGTCACTGTTTAGGGCGCAAGTAAAGGGAATCTTTTTCTTTGATCTATTATGTTAGCCCTAGAGTGAAGAGAAGCTACCCTCCCTGAAATGCACTATTCTTGTTTCCATAGCAGCAGACAGCCTCAAACTAAGTGGCGGGGGGAGTTCTTATCATAGATAAACTATACAAATGTATTAATTTTAATAGTATTTAATTTTCACCAAAGCTACAGAAATTTCTTGGAAGCGAACCGATGAAATGAGAAAAGCGGGTGAAGATGAAAAAATAAAATCAGAAGTGAATCAGCTGTAGAATTAAAGGAACTTGCTCTAATTTTAAATAAGATTAAACGAATTTGTCAACTAATCAACTGGAAACTAATAAATCAAGTTCATTACCCATTTCAAAATATAAAAAAATGTTGTGGTTACTAAGTGTATAATCATTTAAAGTCAAATTTGAAAATTGTACCCTGTTTAGTAATATAACTTAATTTTCATATCCCTCTTTATGTTTATTTTAGTGAAAGTTTGAATCACTTAAATACAAAAGCATGTATTTTTTTTTGGTATTAAGTTTCCGCAGATCTTGATTAGTACCAAATAAAACAGATTTCACTGCGTATAATTGTAATTCAATTTTTATTTTACTACCCCTGGGGAAAATCATCTTCGAAGAAACTAAAAGTTGGCAGGTATATTATATACAGTGCATGGCCGAATTATTAGACGCACTATAATGTTCTATGTAAAATCTTAATTATGAGGTGATACTATACAGCAGTGTTTCCCAAACTTATGACTTTTGTGTACCCTTTCTAAATTTTTCGTAGCGCTGCGTACCACTAATAAAGAAAATTAATGTATTTTTTTCTCTAAAATAATTGCATTAAAGTTAAAAATCACAACTAGCTGTTGACACCATTATTTATTAACTGTTAACTCTGCAAAAAATAGCCAATAGAAAAATACGTAATAGTAATTTTTCATAGCTAGCTTTGTTCTTAAATAAAATGTTTTGAAATTTTCGTTGATTGCAAGATATTTCGCATAAGGCCCGGGGCCGTTTTATCCATTAGGCACTGTAGGCAACTGCCTAGGGGCCCCGCCACGTTCAGGGGCCCTGTGCTACAGAGAAAAAAATTGACAATGTTTCTTAAACAGTAAAAATTTAATTCTAAATTTCAATGACGATTGTCTTCCTCTGTACATTACATCGACGCTATTTTAGTACATTTCTGAACGCATTCCAAATTAGATATTAATATTATGGTAGTTAGTTCATATATAACGCAGTAATATAATCGCAAGCAATTTTATCGCGGTAATTTTAACACCGATTAATCAGATGACTATACAGCAAGAGCAGCTTTTTCAACACAACACGCTTGAAAAACGCGCAAAATTCTACATTGTGAATGCACACTTACTGTTCTGGTACCTACCTTAGGTATGTACCCATGCAGCAGAGATAAGTATTAATTACGTGAAAATAACGTTAAAATGCCACATGGTTTAGAGCAAAAAAACGTTTATTTAAAACGTTTTATTTCCGTTTCGAGTGGTAGTCTCGAATTAGGTAAAAAAGCGTTTATATTTGGGCTGTTTTTAACGTAAAAATGACGGATTTTTGCCGTTATTTTGACTAAGGTGAATTTCGTAACCAATTTTTAACGTATTTTTTACGTTTTTTTCACCAAACTATTTACGTATATTTTTGGTTCTATAAATTCGTTATTTTCACCAAGAATATTTACGTGTTTTTAACGCTTATTTTTATTAAAATAACGTACATTTTACGTTATTTTAACCAAAATACAAACGTATTTTATCCATACTATTTACGTATTATTAACGCTTATTTTGAGCTTTATTTACGCATTATTAACGCTTATATATCAATATTTTTAACGCTTATTTTGAGCTAGGTGAATTGATAAATTTTTCGCGAAAATTTAACTAAATTAATTTCAATTTATCGTAATTTTAACCGAATTGTTAACAATAGCATATTTTAAGTTTTTTTTTTTT
>NC_092209.1:82671407-82786254 GCF_043381705.1 Parasteatoda tepidariorum | reverse complement strand
AAAAAAACAATAAATTTTCAATAATCAAAACCTCAAAACGAAAACGAATTCTTCAACAAAGAAAGATATAAAAACGCTTACTTTGCACATACAAAGAATTAGACTAGCTGTCTCCTTGAAGTGATCATGTATCGTTAACTGTCATTTTCGATTTTGCCCTTGAAATTAAAAATAACACTTTATTTTCTCTTGCTTTAAATTCCTCTAGTTCGTAAAATACTTCCCGTGGCCTATTGCACCATGTACAAGAAGGTAGGGCAATCAATATCGAAAACAATAACAAATATTTATTTAAACAAAACAACGTTCCATATTATTAGGGTGGAACCCTTCAGATTATAAAGTTATATTAGAAGACAATTAATTCAAGCCAATGCTTACTGCTTGGTGGTTCAATGTAGACTGACTATCAGCCCTCTGGTGGGGAGATTTCAAATTAATTAAATTTACATCTACATTTCTCAACAGACGCCTGGCGTGGTGTCATCGTCATCGTACCTGGACCATCCAATGGCATCGGGTATTGTTCACGGATGAATCTCGTTTCTGTCTGTGGAGAAATGAAGGCCGTCGACGGGTATGGCGGCGATCCGGAGAATGCTACGAACCAGCCCATTACGCCGAGCGTCACAACGGTCCTACACCGGGCATCATGGTTTGGGGTGGCATAATGTTTGATCGCAGAACGCCCCTGGTACACATTCACGGCAGTTTGACAACGGACCGCTACGTCACACAAGTTGTGAATCCCGTTGTTCTGCCCTTGTTGCAGGGCGCACCCAACACGGTATTGCAGCAAGACAATGCCAGGCCGCATGTCGCACGGCGAACTCTTAACAGCCTGACTGGATTTGACATCCTTTCCTTGGCCGGCAGCCTCTCCAGATCTGAATCCCATAGAACACCTATGGGATCTCATTGGACGTGGCATGAACAGAGGACCAATGGCGCAAACCATCGATTATCTGCGCACAGCGGTGGATGTGACTTGGCAAAGGTTACCTCAGGCAACCATCAATGGAGTCATTGATAGCTTGCCTCGCCGGATTGAGGCCTGTATAGCTGCCCGAGGTGGCCACATTAGATATTGAATAAATTGCTTTATAATGATTTTATTAGTCTGTTTTTTTAATCATTTGCATATCCATCTCCTCACTACTATCGCTCCTGAAATTTGCATGACGCTACGTGCATTATTTCTTGGTGTTGCAATTTCACTTTTGAGGAGTGTATTTATAGAAAAGCCCTTATCATTGTGAGTTGCTTTTAAAAAGTACAAAAACTACTTAGAAAATTGCTTAAAACTTTTTAAATTGCTGAGATATTCGAATCGGACTCTTTTCATTAGTTGCCAAATACGTTTCACTACAAAATTATGAGGAAAAATTTTTCATTTTTTCCCACGCGAGCACAGTATAAAATAACTACTTGAATTACTCATACATTGCACAAATTTTTTTCAAATTTGAAAAAAAAAATTTTATTAATTTTAAATTGCTCTAAAAATTTTGTTTAATTTTATTGAATATTTTTAAATTTACAGCAAATAAAAAAAAAAATACACGACAAAAAAATAGTTTTTTTTTTTTTTCTTTTTATTATTAAAATGTCCATATCTTTATAAATATTTTAGCTAGGCTTACTTACTTTTGTGCAGTTATTGCATTTAGTAACCAAAATAGTTTTTAAAAATTACAAATTTATTGTTACATCTTATGGTTAAGGGTGCTTAAAAACACTATTTTTCGTTTGTAATTTAATAAAAAGAATGTTTTTGAACCCCCTATACTAAGAAATATAGCGATAAGCTTGTAGCTTATATGAAATACGTTTCTTATTCTATGCAATTGCAGCTCAAAGTTTTTGTGAACCTAGCTTAAATATTCATGAAGCTAATGTACATTTTTATATAAAAAAAAACTAATGTTTTTTTACTTACGTTTTCTTACTAGTGAACTGCTATAATATTCCATAAAATTAAAAAAAAAAATTAGAGTAATTTTTAGTTTATAATATAAATATCCTTTTAAAATTTGAAAAAAATTGGGTAAAAATTGCACAAGATATGAGTATTTAAAGTAATCCTTTCCTACTTCTGCGCATTTACAAAACTTTTTCATAATTTTGTTTAGAATCGTATATCGTTACTTATGACAAATGTCCGATTTGAAAATGTAAAAAGTTTCTAACATAGTTTCTAAGTAGTTCTTGTACTTTTTTTCATAGTGAAAGCTCTGAATGATAAGGTGTTTTTCACAAATACCATTTTGTAATAAAAAACAAAATTTGAAAACAAATGGTAATACCCTAAAATGATGGTCCTGACAACAAAATGCGATGGTATTGGGAAATAAATAATGATATAATAGGGTGCAGTTCTATATAATGTCATATATGCAACAATAATTGTTATTAAACTTTGTTTTATCTTACAAAATGGTATTTGTGGGAAACCTTTTATCATTTAAAGCTTTTCAAAAGAGTACAAAAACTACTTAGAAATATTCTAGAAACTTTTTTCGTTCAAGATATTTAAAACGGACTTTTGTCATAAGTTTTTTATGTGGACAGATTTGAATTTTAGGTTTTTAATAAAAGGAAGAGGTCAATAATTTTAATCTCTTAATGTCTATAATTTTTACCCCTTAATTCTAAAGTTTAACTGTAAAATTTTAATGTTCAAAATCTAAAAAATTTAAAATTGCTCTAATTAGTTTGATAACGAAATTTATAATAAATGATATTTTTTAAATTTAATTTCATGTTTCCAGATTTAATATTTTTTATCTTTTAGCTGATTAGTGGTGTTGCCCATGACTTAGATTTGATGCTACAGGATTTGTTCCCTGATGCAATACCGTCACCACTAAGGGAGGAATATGGATTTACAGACGACATCATCTTGGACCACGAATCCTTTGCCAAGTGCGTACTTTATATCATTTGTCCTCACTATTAATCTTGAAATTTATGGTTTTCATTTCTGCATATTGAAAGCATACCTGCCAAGTCTGCTGTTTTTTAACGAAGACTCCTATATTTACAACTCTCTCCTGTTTACCTATATATTCTCAAATTTTTCCGTATTTGTTGAAGAAAATTGGCGATAAAATGTCCACTAATGGAAAAAATACTTCTCTTATTCCTCAACAGATGATCCTATTGCCAGTACTGCAGTATATTGAGTGTGTATAGTTTAAGTAATTATAAATAAAGGTTTTGTAAAAAATCTTCTTTAGATTAAGATTTATATACTTCGCTAAATGTAAGTGCTTATATTATTTACAATTTTGAATTTCTCTTTTTAACTTACATGTTTATGCATAATGTATCAAAACTTTACTTGTAGCCCTAAAAATGTAGCAACTTTTTTGTATGTTTAAATTAACATGTTATTTATTTTTCGCTATCTGAAAAATCAGGTTACCACAATGAAACAATCAACTTATTAGTTGGTAAAACCAATCATCACTCGCTATTTAAAAACTATAATGTGAAGGACCAACTGATTTAAAAATACTGTTGCAGCTAAGGAAATTAACATGTCATTAAATTTATTTTTCAATTTCTAAAAAATCTAGTCAAAACAATCAACAAATTAAATGATAGAATAAGAGAAGCAAACTTTTAAACTTGACTATACAGAAGTGTTAATGTGCACATTACCTAGCTAAAATGTTGAAAACTCTTGATTCCGCATTTTGAAGAAAATCAGTTTATCTGCTTATTAGCTAGGGTAATGTGCCAGGGTTTGATTTTTGACATCATGCAAGGGTGCCATCCTCTCTGCAGAGGATGAAAAATTGCAATGTTGTGTCTTCGGATCATCTTCAGGGATGTTTACCAGACTGTTGCCAATGGCCCATTGTGCAGCTGTAGTGCGATGTAAATAAAGTACCTACTTACCTATCAGAAAATATATTAACAATAATTTATCTGTTTCCAGCCGTGCCTCTGTATTGGAGCAGTTCATGCGAAGAGCTGGATCAGATGTCCAAATCCTTGGGTCTGAGAACGTCAGCGGCGAGTATAGAAGCAGCAAGTCCCTGTTCGCAGAGACCCCAACATCTGACAGCTATGACGGTAAAACAACACCCACTAGTGCTTCTTCTTCTTCACCTCCGCCTCCTGCTCCACCTCCTTGCTCTGTGCAGTATCCTGCTGAATATTCTGCGCACCTCATGGGCATGCAGGCTTCTGAGTCTTTGGAGGCTCAGGTACCTTTTGCTTCTCTCTAACTGCTTCTAATACTTCCATCCTTACTAATATTTATACTTTGACTAACTTTCAATTCACTGTCATTCAACACCTTAATAACTTTCGATCTAATGTTCAGACTTTCACATACTAAAATGCTGATTCAAAAATGCTCCTACATGGTACTTGACTTTGACTAACTTTCAATTCACTCTCATTTAACAGCTTAATAACTTTCGATCTAATATTCAGACTTTCACGTACTAAAATGCTGATTTAAAAATGCTCCTACAAACATGGAAGATTTAACTTCTTCCATGTTGACCCAAATTTCATGTTAAATTCCAGACATACAATTCTCCTAGGTTAACATGGAAGATTTGACTTCCATGTTAAATTGCAGGCACACAATTCTCCTAGGTTAACATAGAAGAAGATTTGACTTCTTCCATATTAACCTAAGAGAATTGTGTGTCTGGAATTTCATTATTTATTTAGCAACTAATTAATATTTTATGAATACTTTTTTTTTCTTTTTATTTATTGAAATGTTCTCTATTACCTAATTTTAAAGTTGTTAGTATTTTAAAACTTGAACATTTAAGAATTTTGACCTACATCTTCGAAATTTAAAATTTGGTAACTAGATTTGACAGAAAATATTTCAATGAAGTTTTGGGCTCGTGGGCTAACACGGAGGAAATCCCTTTCCTTGTATGAAGGGTTCAAAGGTTTAATCCTAAATAGGATAATTTTTTTCTGAAAATGATATTATAAGTTATTCAGACACGATAACATAATTTCTGAAATCAAATGCTTCTAGAGAAAAGTTTCGAAAAGTTATGCCCTCTCCGGATTTCGAAGTGATCTGATCTAATTTCTTAACTTTGAATACAGTCAGTTAAAATTGTCACTAAAGTTATCAAATGATGTGCATTACAATGCAATTATAATTGATTCAAAGATTATTTATGTAAAATTCTTTTTATGCTCTGTATATTTGCTTATTAAAAACTATTTTGGCAAAATTATGATCTAATCACTTTCTCACTGTTTATAACTGTTGTTACTAATTAAAATTTTATTCTTCCTTTTTTATTGACTATAGCAGTAATAAATGTTTTTAAAGAAATTTAATGGAAAAAAAATTTAAAGAAATTTTTTCTTTTATGATTTTAAATGGCATTTTTTAGCTTATAATATATAGTTTTATAATTGTATCATTCAGTTGCAAAATTGGCTATCCTCTCAAACTTTGGAAATGCGTTTTTGTTTTTTAAAGGTTTTAATCAAACATTTCCATCACCTGCAATTCGATCAAATCGTCATTTTATATACATTTGAAAATCAAATTTTACAGCAAAGCGGGGCAA
Source organism: Parasteatoda tepidariorum (assembly GCF_043381705.1). Lineage (NCBI taxonomy): Eukaryota > Metazoa > Arthropoda > Arachnida > Araneae > Theridiidae > Parasteatoda > Parasteatoda tepidariorum. The sequence goes on along the minus strand of NC_092209.1, from coordinate 82,780,684 downwards.
ATCATTCATAGGGGAAGCTGCAAAGTTGACAATTTCTATGCACACTAAATGTCACTTTTGATTAAGAATCTACTTATCACTTTGTGTTTAGCATTGTTGTGTCTTTACCTGTGACTATACAGGTTAAGCTTCATGTTGAGTTTTGTTTGTTTTATTTCACTTATTTTTTTTATTTATTAATTTTTATTTATTTATATTTATTTATTTTTGTTTGTTTATTTTTATTTATTTATGATTTTAGTGCAAAAATGTGGGGAAGCTCCTAATAAATCGAAAAAGGAAAGTAATCCTATGTCATTAAAAAGAATTCAAGCCAAAGTAGGGCTGTAATGAATATTCAACCACTATTCAGTATTCTACCCTTTCCTTGAATATTCGTTTGGTCGAAAGTATTGCTAAATATTCGCTAAACAGGGGTCTGTCCAGGCCAAATTTACTACCATTTAGCGGTACTTTCACAAATTCAACTTTAGGAAAAACAGTACTTTTAGAAAATACTTTTCCTTAAAATTTTATTTTTGTATCCCGTAAGAAACGATAAATCCATATTTTTGTCATATTTTTGTGATGATTTTTTAATACAATTTTTAATTTTCACAAATTATGTCTAAATTTTCACAAAATAGGTACCTCTCAGAAAAACCTAGACAGACCCTTGCTAAAGTATTTCGTAAAAAGATATTTTTCAACAAATTTTTTTTTAAATTTGAATAGATTTAATAAAGAATAGTCTAAAATCGTATTTTTTACTATACATTTTTAGAAATAGTTATTCACACATATTTGGTAAGCTCTAAATATTGTGCACGACTTGCAAATTTATGTTCTGGAAGACAAATGGATAAGCAAAATTTGAAGAATTAAAACTAGATTGCTTTATACTGAACCATGAGTAAAATAACCAAAAGTTTTTTTTTAACACTTAATCAAATTAACTTGATAAAAACATGGTATCTGTGCACCTGGAAAGTCATGAACTTCGGTATTGAACTAAATTTGTCATGGAATGTCGTGATTTTCACTATTTTTTTTTTAAAAAATCATGGAAAGTCATGGATTTAGGTCGCCGAAAAATCTAATTTTTAAAATGGACCCCCCCCCCCACAATTTCATCGTGTTCTTAATATTCCTAACAGAATCACTACTGACAATCATATTTTATTAGAATATAAAATGTCTTTATCATGTTCATTAAAAATTATGTTCTTTAAAAAAATGAAAGAAAAAACATCATTTCTAGAGCGAACTATCTTTTAAACTTCTGTGATTTAAGAATTTTTATCATTTATTTATTTTTTTTATCAATTTAAATTTCAAGCCGAAGCAAGCCACTTATTGGCGATTTTTTTTTATTTCGAAATGAGAACAGACAAATAAGGAGTATTTCTTTACTTTCTGATGAACAAGAAAAGTATCTTCAGAATATAATTCTGCAGAAAAAACGAAGAAAAAAATTTGCTTTTGTATTTTTATTTCAGCTATTTTATTGCTTCAACTCTTTCTTTACTCTGTTTTTTAAATTTATCATCTTTAAATATGAAGATGCAGAGTATAGCAGTTTTGGTTGTACCTATCATTCAATGAATGTTATTATAATGCTTTTTTTAATTTATTGTTACGTTTTTGTCGGAGAAAATAGTAACTTCTTTAAGTCATGAAAAATTCTTGGAATAAGTCATGGAAAATCATGAAAAGTCATGAATTTGAAAATCTAAAATGTAGCAGATACCCTATACGAAGTTTAAAATTTGTGATCTATTTATTCTATTGCACTACATTTAGTTGAACTTTTTATTTGTCTGATATACATTAATATTTTTATTTTTAATGAAGTCTGCTATGGTGAGTAGTTCATCAGTCAGTTCAGTCCAAGAAACATCGGATGGTGAAAGCAGTCATACAAGTAGCAGTTTTGCACCTTGTGACATTGGTCTTCTGGAACGCTTAATACGCACACACCCTATATGGTTTTTGCCTGGAATTGGCCGAGCTGGAGCTGTACATTTGTTGCAAGGAAAAGAAGTGGGGGTAATCATCAAACTTATCCTTTTTCTAAAAAATGCTCTTATGCAACAAATTTTATAAAAATTGTAAAGAAAGCTTTGTCAGCAGTTTAAGTTCTAGTTGTTATTTTTTCTAAGTATAATAAAAAATTAGATATTTAAGTAATTGCATAATGTTTAAAATGCACATGGAAGGAAAATTTGATTAAAACAAATTAATATTTTCTTTTCTAAAAAGTTATGGTTTGTTTAATAAAACTGGGCTCCACATATTCCTAAGTAATGCAAAGTAAAACATTAATTTGTAATAACTGTACTGTTAAGTTTCATTGTTTTTCATTTGTTATTTTTAAGTTACGAGAGCCGATTTAAAGTATTTAAGTATGCTTTCTAATCAATTTTTCTGCTTAATTTTAATAATCAGGGGTGATTGTGCTCCAGAAAAATCTGGATTTTTCGCTAACCGTGATCCGAAAATTTCCGGAAGTTCAAAGCTCAGAAATTCCAAGAAATCATCTATCACCTTTATTTATAAAAATTCTTGTATATTTTATTTAAAAATATTAGAACTAGAATTCATGCTTGGCATCGCATTTGTAAATATTTTTTCTGGTAGAATAATAAATGAGATTAGTGAGAAAAGTAAACTTGTACATAATTATTCATTTAAGTTATGCAGCATTTAATTTATTTAAAATTTCGTGTTTTGAAAATATCAATGATTTAAATTTATAAAGATATTAATTTTTTGAACTCTGTCATTTATGATTTTACTCAAGAAATTTTCAGGAATTTTGAGTTGGGCTCACAATCACCCCTAGTAATATAAAAGTTGAGGTATTTGCGTAATGCTTAAAATTCGCTTGGTAGGAAAAATTGATTAAAACAATTTAATATTTTCCTTTCTAAAAAGTTATGGTTTGTTTAATAAAACAAAGCTCCACGTATACCTAAGCAATACAAAGTGAAACATTAATTTGTAATAGCTCTTAAGTTTCATTGTTTTTTATTTGTTATTTTTAAGTTACAAGAGCATAATTAGTTTCGAATTAAAGTATTTAAGTATACTTTCTAATCATACTTTCTACTAAATTTTAATAATGCATTTTACTCATATAATTTGCTTGAATGTTGACGACTAAAATGTCAGGATTGTGATTATATGTAAGCTATCATTAATAAATCTTTCTTATTTTACTACAGTAATGATTCACCCTTTTTTGATTTAAAAAGTATTGAAAGTGTCAGTTAATTGGGGTTTTTTTAAAAATTGTAGGTAGATTAGTTTGTGCATAAAATATAATGTTTGTCTTTTTATACAAATGCTAATGATGACTTGTGTTGTTAGAACTTCATTGTGCGTCAGTCAAGCAAGCCCAATACAATGGCCCTGTCTGTTCGGCTGCCTGAAAACAAAGGACCTTATGTGGAGCACTACTTAATTGAAACTGTGGGTGATGCTCAGTTGCGATTGGAAGGCTCCGACAACAATTTTCATGCCATCCCTATGTTGGTAGCTCATTATTGTCAGTGCTGGTGAGTTATCATTACAGAATTGAATTTTGATGCTACGTATCTTGTTTTACATGTTGCATAGCGTTTTTAGAAGGCGCTTATTTTTTTTCAAATCTAGCAGTTTTAACAATTATAGTTAAACTGTCTTCGTGTCTTGTACACTTACTCCCATTTTAAAAAAATTTAAAAATTAAATAAAAATTTTAGAGATGAAATTAAACTTTTTAAAATGTAAATGAATGTTATACGGTTTGTTACTTCCATAACAGCCAATTTTTAATTTTAATAAGATTTAAACTATCATGAACGCTTCTTTTGGAGAGTAATAATTTGAGGAAGTGTGCATGACACAAAAATTATGTCACATTTTAACAACCAATCAGGATCAAGATACCCTTACTATGTCACTTGCAGGTATCCTATTAGAAAATTTTTTGTAGATTTTTCACAAAAAGTCTAGGATGGTAGCCTATTTCTTTTCTGCAAGGACAAAGAAATTTATACTGTTTTCATAGCTCCTCATTAATCAGGGTTACCCCTAAAATAACAAGGAAAATGTAGGGAATTTTGAGTTTTTTCTTTACAAACTGGGAATTTTGTTTCTTATTTCCGTCTTTTAAAAAAATGGTGATTACTCAAAGCGGGATATTTCAGTTATGCTAAGCTATTTCATTTACGATAGCATTATTTTCATGTGTACAGCTGTTCCTTTTTTTTCCTTAAGTTTTTCCAGCAATTAAAACTAGTATAGTTACCCAATATAGGTCACACAAGAGCACAGTAATTGTGTTTCCTCTTAATATATTGTGTATAATATGTTCTGGGAAAACAGGGGGAAATTTTTTTTCTAGATTTAAGTGACAACCCTGTTCATCCACATTAACAAGAGTTCTCATTTCAGTGATGAATTACCCGTGCAACTAGCATTGCCATACTCTCTTGCTCATGCTGCCTCCTCAAGACAAGAATTGTCATCACTGGCTCTCTTAGGACAAGGTAATGTCAATATCTACAATGATAATAAAATTAGTACAAAGGAATTAATTAGTAATTCTTTGCTCGTAAAAGTGAATAATATTTTTATAGGATAATGCTTAAATATATAATTTTTTATTAGGCACTCTCTTATTCTACTCAATCATCTTATAATAAATATATATGCGACAAATGACTATACTATGTCTTAGCATTGTATTTTCTAGTCTCTTTATTTTATGAATTGCTGAGTTTTAATAAATTAAATAAAAAGGCTTGACTGTATCTCACTGAGTTACTTGAAATATTTCTTTTTAGTATTATTGTAAGTTGTAATTTATTAATTTTTTTAAATTGTTCATATGACAAAATCTAATACAAGTAATGAACTAAGTCCTTTATAACTTTGAACATTCATACAGTTTTTTTAGAAATTCAATATATTTTTGAGTTAGGGAGTTCTTAGACAAATTCTATTGATGTTTTTAAAAGTAATATTTATGTTTTATTGTGTTATTTTTTTCTTTTTCAGATTTCTGGTTATCCAGCTTAGTTCAGAGTCCAAATGCTCCTTCCTCTACATTGCCAGTTACGGATATTTCTGAAAACATAACACATTCCACATTCAAGCCAGGCCCCAGTGCTCCAAAATTACAAAATGGCTCATCTTCCCTTTCAACTTTGCAGTCCAATGGCAAAGAGCAGCTATCCGACGACACCTCACAAAGCAGCAGAAGCTCTCCTCCTCCTGTTAGACCAAAATATTTAGGACATGCTGCACCACCTCCACCCCCACCTCGTTCTTTCTTGCCTTCCAAAGCCTTGACCCAAACCAATCCCTTGACCTCTGATATACCAGGCAGCTCTGAAAGTTCCCCTGATCTTTCTTCCCAGAGCAGCAATTTTAAAGACTTCCCAGAGGAACAATGTTCAGAAAAGTCATTCACTTCTGATCTCAAAGGAAGTAAAAAAATCCCTCAAGTTGCTCATTATAAACAGTCAAACATAGTTGACTTACCACCTGCTTACTATAAAAGCAGCCTTGCGGATAAAATGAGCGATTATGAAGACATATGGGGCAATACCATGAGAAAAGAGAGAGAAAAATTATCTAAATCTTTCGTAAAGAGCCTTAATGAGGAGAACTTAATGGGACAAATCGTTGAACTGCCGAGTGATAAGATAATTGCAAGCTTCCGGTGCACTTTTACGCAAGGGACTCAAACGGAACCCGCTTCCGAGCACCACCTTCTTAAGTCTGATTCGAATTGTGATTCGGAAAGCTCATCATTGAAAAGTTGTAACAAAATATCTAGTCCATTTTATTCTGAGCCTGTCGATTCACTCCCTACCCATTTGGAAAATATCAACCGCTCAAATTCTGTTAATTCTGAACAGAAATTGCCCGACAGACTTTTTAATCATCGTTTCTCTGATCCAAATCTTCATTGGCCTCAAAACTCTCAGTGCCGCAAGATAGACGCCACTCTTGTCGAGGACCGTCTTACTAGTCTTTCCTCCAGTGTAGATAATATTAAAGCTCTTGGGCCATCTCCAATCCATAAAAAGCAGCAAGGGGATGCCCATTGGGTTAAAGACTTGACTCACGCTGCAGTAAAAAAAGATTGTCAAACTCAGGTATCAAGTAGGGATTTATGCAATTTGAAAACAGAGCACAAGAAGCTTTCCTCTCCTGAAAAATCCAAAAGTGCTTGGCCATTAGATTCCTCTTGGGAATGGATGGCTCATGACGACAGCAGCAGTGAGGAAGAGATTGTACCAGGTACTTTGGGATCCCGGTTCCCTCTGCACGTAAAGTACCCCAAGTCAGACTGTATTTTAGGAGACACAACAACCGTTGAGGACATCATAGCTTTACAATCTCCAGATTTATCCCTTACTGGAATTGTCCCTCAGAATAATGTCATCCGCGCATCTGAATACGATAATTTAGATAATCCCCCCTCTCCTGAGAAGGAGGTTTCAAGCTTGCAGGTGGAGCGAGAAATTGTTGATGATGCTGCGACAGAGTTTTGTGAACCTTGGGACAGTCTCCGTTGGGAGAGGCTCTTACGCTTAATTATACCTGAAACTGATATCTTGGCTGATGACGACACGATTCAGCGAGAGAAAATAGAAAATCAAAGAAACTACATGTTGGAGCATAATCAGAAAACTGATATTGTTAGTAGCTTAAATTTTTATCTTGTATCAATCTATATTATATAATATACTAATGCATATTCTGTCAATGGTTAGTAGCACACCAAAGTCAAGCATCACTGGCTGTGGTCAGTAAGTGGGTGGGTGACCACTTTGATCAGCCTACATAGGGACCGGGGTTGCGTGTTAACAGTCCTCATTATAAAGTGCTAGACTTTTCATGCAGGTTGCCAGGCTACTAAGGCAGAGTAGCCATCCCCTCTGCAGAGAATTAAAATTGTGATGGTATGTCTTCAGATTATTCTCATGGGTGTTTCATAATAGCCCATTGTGCAGCTGTAGTGCAAGGTAAATAAAGTACCTGCCTGCCATATTCTGACACAAGTCCAATAAGAAAATTTTTTATCATAATGGCTACTTAGACCTAAAAGCAACTTAAATATAAGTTAAGAAGAATGTAGATGATGAAAGCGAGCTGTTCAAATAAACCATATTATGTATTTTTGCTTCAATTTTGCCTATTAATTTATGCAGTTTATATAATAATTTAAAGCTATATTTCACTTTGTATTAGCTATATTGCTTAATAATAGGTTTATAATTACTTAGTTAAGCCTCATTAAAATATTTTAGGACTGTTTGCTCCTAAAAATTGTTCCTGGCACACAAAAAATTTAGAATTTTTATATGCCAGGAAGCTGGAAATACGATTTGCGTGAAGAAAATTTTGGCCTCTAGTTGTTGTTTGGAAATAAGTATTTATATTTAAATACATTGCATTAAAAAATTTAATGAAAGGGTCAAGATTTTTTTTCCTGTTCTAAGATTTTTATCTGTTATATAAAAACTTCCCCGTTACTATATTTTAGTGTGATAAACTTTTGTTGGTAGCTTTTAAATTTTTAAATAAAATTCTGGTAATAATTTCCGTAATAGTTTTCTAACTTTTATTTTGAGGCTTATTTAGTCGTGATTTGTTACCATGTAATTGTTAAGTACCACATGTTACTTATGGATGGTGTTTACTACACTAGGGAGTGCTACAAGCTCTTGACTTCCTATACTTCTGGGTTGCTGTTTTTAGTGTGTTTTGAAGACATTTCGTTCATAATGTGATCATTGTATTTTGAGACTCTCTTAAGTTGTATTCCTTGTATGCGTGTATTTATTACCCGATTTATTATTTGTGCTTAAAAGAATTGCCATTTGAAAAAGAAATCATTATAAATCACTTGTTAACAATATACCAACTTTGAAATTTAAACGTAAATGATAATTTGTAAAATGAACTTAATACATATAACACTAAGGTATGATGGAGCAGGGCATGCTCCAAGAACAAAAAGTAACGAACAAGTAAAAAAAGGTCAAATCAGAGCGGGTTCTTTCTAAATCCAGAAACCATGTTGCCTTTTTTAATAATAAATCTCTAAATAACCGAAACAAATTTTCACTTCAAATTCGCCAGAATTATTTAATATCTTATGAAATACAGCAGATTTGAACTCTGAAGTTATATAGTTTATTTATTTTATTAATAACAAAATTATCAGTTTGAAAATATTGCCTCACAAAATAAATTGTAATAAGCAGCTGCATACTTTCTAGTGAGAACTTGAGATGGTCAATAGCTCCAGATTGTTGTCGTATACATTTATATTGAAAACACCATCCATAGTAATTTTTTGTCACTTATTTTGAAACGACAAATTGGTGTACAAAAATTTTTTTCAATTATAATAATCGCAAATATTCAGAAATGTTCATTGTTTGAAAATTTCTCTAAATGTGTACTTTTGGTTATTATTAAATGTGTTTTACGGCCTTTTGGTATTTACATTTAAGAATGAGGATTCTTTTCACAGAAATCTGACATCTCTCAAAATGAAGATACAGAAAGTAACTCTACCGTTAGTGCGTACAGTGACTTAACTAGTGATGGCAATGATGATACTTCTGCATCAGAGTGCCGAGCCATTAGGTATAAAAGCTTTGAAGAGAGATTGGATCCATTGCTTGGTAGCCATCTTTAATTTAAATCCTTTTAATTGAAATTTTTTCTACATTTATGCAGTATATATAATAATTTAAAGCTATATTTCACTTTGTACTAGCTATATTGCTTAATAATAATTTTCCATCATTAAAATATTTTAAGGCTGTTGGTCCTAAAAATTGTGCCTGGCACAATAAAAAATTAGAATTTTTTTAAAAAATTAGAAAAATTAAGGAAATTAGAAGAAGAAAAAAATTTTCAACTGTATTTCCAAAAATTGTCTACTATTGTGTATTTTAAGTTATCCAACAACGTAAAAATCGAAGATTTAAACTTTTGTACTGTCTATATTTAAAAAAAAAAAAAGATTGTGAAAATGAGTAAACCATGCAAAAACTACAAAAAAATAATAGAAAAAATTTTTTACTTGACAAAATTAGCAAAAATAAGGTAAGTAAAAGTGATTATTAAAATGTTCTATTCAAAACTCGCGAGTCATGATATTGAATTGAAAATAGTGGCATTTTCAAAACCGCATGAACGAGCTTGGCAAGAACTGCTAAAATCAATTAATCTTTGACTTGCGATGAAATCAACACAAATCAAGCGCAGTTTTAAAATGCACAATTCGATGTCAGATTTCAACAGTTTATACAAGTTTTGATACTTTTCGACAGGTTTTTAACCTAACTAACATTAGACAGACAATTAAACTTTTATGGATATTTGGAAAACATGCGGCCAGTTGTAAATTATAAAGTTTGCACAATTATGCAGTTCAAGTCATGTTCTATGAAAACTTAACCTGTAGATATATTGTTACAAAATATTCGAGAATTTAATCTGTTGTAATAATTAAAGTGGATTAATAGAATTTAAAGTTTCAAACTTACTTTACCTATATTGTAGTAACTTTCTTTAAATATTATGTTTTGTTTTGTAAAATTGCCTTTTCTTATTTACAGCAGCTCAAAGAGTTGCTGCTTTGCGAAACAGAAGTGCTTCCAAAATTGGTGAAAATATTAGACATTATATATTTAGGTATGGTTTCCAACATAGCCATTTGTGTAGCCAAAAAATATTTTTTTTTTATGTTTGATATACTCAACCTCTTTACAGGCTGGCAGATGAACGGGACAACACTTTTGCAAAGTCAATTGAACACTTCATTCAGTGTACTAAAGAAAGCACTGAAACCAAACCTGGAGTTGTTATGAGAAATGTAAGTGACGATTTTTTGCAGACTGAATAAATTTGAATGCATACTTTAAGTGTTAAAAAATACTTATTATTTACTATACTAAAGCCCCTCTCTGCCCCCCCCCCGGCTCTGCAATCCCTGCTTCTCATGTCCTCGCCCAGCAGCGATTCAACTGCTTATTATTAATTATTCACTTTTAGATATTGTTTCTGTCTCCAGCCTTGGCTAGGAAGCTTCATGGTCAGCGTCTAATCATGACACTGCCATTGCTAGAGAGCGTATTTTTTTAAATCTATCATACTATTGTAATGATTCAAATATGGTATGTTCCAGATTCGACAGTTCATGAGTGGCATTAAAAACTATCTTCTAAAGCATGGTGAAGGAAGGTTTGAAAATCTTTTACAAGAAGAAAGAGGCAAAGTATGTGATTTTTTTCTTCTCAAAAAAATGTTCTATTTGAAGACCATTACTAAATATGTGTTTTGTGGGTGAAATCATTTACATAATGCATAGCATTTTTAAAAAAGTGCTTAAAGGGCTGGTTCACTCCTTTGAAGAAACTCTCGCCACGCCATTCCTCCGATTTTCTCTAGTGACGTCACTTTGGCGCAAAGCTCGCACTTTTACTTCAAGAACAGAGCGTTCGGTCTTACTAGCACTAACTAATATTGGAGCATTTCTTTTTGTGACATTTTTTATTTTCTATAATGACTTTCCTCAGTTTTTGCCGTGAATTTACAAAATTTTAAAACTATTAACGAAATGCCAGTTTGCGCGATTGCAACTTGCAAAAATTCTGATAGAAAAACAAAAGGAGAAAATATAATTTTCTGCGTGTTCCCTAAAGTAAATGAACAACTATGTAAAGAATGGATTCCGAAATGACACAGTTAATATAAAACAGCAATACGTTTTTTCTATCGTTAAGAACTTTAATAAAAATTTGTTCTCCAAATAGAAACCGCCTCGTTACTTCAAAAAGAAAGACATGTGAAAAAAATTAAAAAATGGATAAAGTCAAAGAAAATTAAAAGTAAGTAAAAAGTATAAATAAAATATATAGTGTACAGTTGAAATTCTCCTAATTTCATAACTTATTTTTTTAATGTAGTTATTCTAAATATTTATGATTCATTTAAAAATTATATTCTCTTGAATTTAAATATCTATAAATTATATCTTAAATTTAAATATCTATAAACAATTGTAAAATTTCTAATGTCATTATGAACCTAAATAATTATTTTGATTCAGTAATTAACGTTTAAGATTGATGTTTCCTAATGATTAAGTATGAACAAATTGCTATTAACGGTATATTTTAAAATTGGGGATTCTAAATTTAACTCAACTTATTGTTATAAAAGAATATGTAGATAAAAAAGTGTCAATATATGCTTTCATTTTTCTTAATAATTACAGTTAAAACTGAACTTTTTAAAATAAAGTATTTATAGTGTCATTTTCGCCAACTAGTAAAATATTTTAATGAGTTTAAAATGGTATTTTTTTAATATAATGGCCAAGAAAGTTTTTTTAAGCTATGTTTATGAATGGAAATAATGTGTTAATTACGTAAAGTTTGAAAGCTAATAACCAGAAAAAGTCGAACTTATTTTTACAAAGAGAAAGATGCTAAGTTATCATAATATCTTTGCGTGCGATCTTCCGCGGTCTGTGGACACAGTGACGTCATGAGGAGGGAAATCGTAGCTTCAGCTCTAAGAGGGGAGTGAACTAGCCCTTCTATTCTCTTTAGCCCTGGCTTAAAGGTGCTTATTATCGATTTTCGTTACTTACGTTAAAGGTACTTCTTTCATTGTGTGTTTTTAAAAAGTGCTTAATTTTCTCTTTTCAAAAATGAGTTTTTTTTCCTTTACCATGTCCATGTCATTTTCACAATTCATTTCGGCACACCATCCGTACATGACATATGAAATCGCCAATCATTTTACATGTTTAATGAAATACTTACAAATTGGTATGTGCGTATACGGAGCTGGGTTGGGTGAGATTATTGCATTTCCATGTGCAACTCTGCTGCATTTTGCAAGATATTCTCAATTTCAGACTTCATTTTCCACCCTGTGATATCGAACCGAAAATTCTCTTGATCATTTTATGATGGCTTATGCAATCTAAAAAAGAATTCTTTATCAGAAACTAGTTAGTTTATCCTGGTCATGTGAAGTCTTTGAAAATTATTTTGCATTTTGTTAATGTACATAGCGCTTAAAAATATTTTTGGGTGTTTAAAAAGTACTTAAAAGGTGCTTATTTTTTGTATTGGCAACGCACCCTGTTTTAGTACCATCTTCCCTAATCATATTACCATAATTCAATTACCATTCTTCCATAATCAGTTAAATTACATGATAAAAAAATTTCATGGCCTCAAAAGTATACTTTAAGAAATGACAAAGTCAACATGTTTCCAGCTCCCAAAAATAGATGTCTATTCGCAAGATTTGCTTAATGTGAATGTAAGGAAATAAGAATGATTTGAAATAAAAAATTAAATGCCAGTGAAAAATGGAAAACTAAAGGTTGTAAACAAAACATGAAAAACCACACAAGCGGAGAGAGAGATTAAACGTGAAAACCAGAAGAAGAAAAACCAAAGTTGCGGTAAGGCAAATCATGGTAAAATGCATTTCCATCCGTTATGGAGAGGTGATGAGGAACTAATGTCGTTAACTAGAGAATCAGCATTAAATTCAGTAAAACAAGATTTCAGAGCATCAAGATGAGCTGATGTGATGTTATTGTTATAGAGACGATCTTTTATCTATATATATATATACACGTATGAAGAAAAGATGCCAAATTTATATGTCTTAATTAGATTTTTTTTTAAGAAAAAAAAGTTGATTATGTGAATTTCATGAAAAATTATATCACTGAGAATGTGTAATGTTTACAATAATGCCAAAATATGCTGTTTAAAAAAATAATAATAAAACAAGAAATTTTAAAATGAAACTAACCAAAACAGATTTCGTCCACTCTGTATCAATTGTTTGTCTTGGAAGTCAGTGATAATTTTTTTATATTGTCCAGAGTCAAATTTTAGTGATCCGAGACCACCATTAATTTCAATTCCTGAAAGATGACCATTTTCTGTACAATTGGTATGGAATATCTCAGTATCCTCTATTTTCATTTAAATATTGTAGTAACATCAATAATTTTTTTTTTAATTTAAAAGCATGGTAGAAGATGTTTAACATGTTTGTTTCAATGCATCAAATTTGCTATATCTGAAGTAGCTTTATTTTTAAAAAGTGAATTACATCCATAGTAGATTTAGCAACAGCCAATCTAACTTTAGGGGCTTTTCAAATATTTTGTAATTATATTTTTGGTTTTATTTAACTCTTTCTCCTTAATTGTAAGAAAAAATAAGCATGTTTCTCTCTCCTTCCATAGGTTTTCATAAAATTTTTCCTTTCCACCTTTTAAGGCATTTACCACAAATAATTTGATTTTAAAAATTTTTATGCTTGAATTAATACAATTTACATTTCAATTTCTTTAAAATTCTGTTTTATTTTCTAAATTATATTTTGCAGGGAATATAGCTTTGATAAAGCATATCTTAAAAGATAAGTATCTTATTTTTTATCAAACTTTTTTCTAAAATGAAATTGTTTTTGCATTTAACATGTACTAAGTGACTACAGTAGTATCTTGCTACGTAAATGTGCCCAGGGCTGGCCTCACTCTTGTCAGCACCACCTTTTAATAATGAATAGCCCCTGAAAATAACTCAGAAAAAAAGATATTTAATATAAGATTGATAAGGTTATGATTATTTTTTAAATAAATCTACATTGTTTTCTTATATTTGTATTGTTTCTTTTCTTTTATAGTTAAGATCTGATGAGTTTTTAGACATTGATGCAGTCATTGAAGATTCTCTTCATAAATTAGTCATTAAACCATTAAAAGGGTTCATTTATCAACTGTTTGTGAATGAATACACCAGGTAAATTATACATATTTTAATGATGTTCTGCTTTAGACTTCCTGCACCAAAACTATGTAGCTTTGAGAATTGTAACATGTGGCTACAAAATTAAAACAATGAACAAGATCTAATTTTTTTTAAAAAAATCTTTTTCTTTAACAACATCTGCCAATCTACCTAAATGTATAATTTTTTAGTGTTAAATAACAAACATATTTTAGCTGTGTACCCCAGCCCCTTATCTACGTTAAGCTCTCTTCTCATCACTAATGTTTTTTTGACAAAAGATTCTGGAAATATACTTTAGATGGTGGGCAGTTATTAAGGAATACCTGGCATTTATTCTTTTTCAAAATTTTTTATTAAAGTTAATGTTTTATCAAAAACAATTAGCAGATTTGTTGAAACAGCAAACAAGGTCTAAAGGTGCAGCTGGAAAGCAAATTAAGAACTAACTTTTCCAACATTAAAACCTTGTTTTTTTTTCTAACTTGTTGCTTAACAATTTCTGAAAATCTACCTAAATGTACAATGTACATTAATAACAAACATATTTTAGCTGTGCACCCCAGCCCCTTATCAACACTAAGCTCTTCTCACTGATATTTTTTTTGCAAAGGATTTTGGAAACATACTTTAAATGGTCAGCAGTTATTACAGCATTATTCTAGTTATTACAGCATTATTCTTGAAAAAAAATTTCACTTAAGTTAACATAAGAAATTTTTTCAATCCCATGCTACTACTTTTCTGTTTTGCTTCCTTTTGCACCTTTCAATAGTTTTAAGTTAAATGTATAGTAGGATATAAACTTAATGTCTGTAGAAGAAAATAAGTTTCGTGGTTTTAATGAGTTAAAGTTCTTTATGCAATCAAGTTAGTAAATATTCTTTTTTTCTTTTAGGAATGGGTCTTTAAAGCTCCTTTCGGACAATATAAAATTTGCTCGAACAAAATCTCCTGAAGAACTAGGTGTTAGGGTAAAGTATAATTTTTCTGTTTCCTAGATTCTTAGGTCTGTATTGGTTCCTTTTAAATTCCCAAGAACTATTTTTAAGCCCTTTATAAGGACTTTTTCATCCTCCTCATTTGAGTATGAACCTTAAAAAAGAAATTGGTTATTAATAATGAGATTAAAAGTACTTTTTATTTCCTTCACTCACTTTTCAATAGAGTACAAAAATATTAGAAAAAGCTTAAGTTTAAAGAGTTTTGAGTAAAGCTAAAACTGATTATTTTTAAGAAGTATTGAAAATAAATTGTGTGGCTTAATGCAAGAACAAGTGAAGTCAATAGTTAAGAATATTAAAAATAAAATTTTGAAAATTTGCAATGAATGCATTCTAGCTTATAACATTATGTTATTTTTATTAGCACCATTTCCGGCTATTACTTTAAAATTTAATTTGGTTACATGTTTGATGATGATGTTTACATGTTTGATGAAATATTTGAGACTCCACATGTTCTACAAAGATGAGTTCGGTGAGATTCTTGTTCTCTCATGTGCAACTCTGCTGCATTCTGCAAGATATTCTCAATTTCCACCCTCTAAAAACGACGCGAAAAATCTTATCATGAACATGTAAAGTCTGAAAATTATTTTGTTAATGTATATAGTGCTTCAAATTTTTTTAGTTCATAAAAAGGTACTTATTTTTTGTTGAAAGATTTGGCTATGCCCCCTGTTTATTTCTTTTATCTGATTTTAAAATTTACAGACTCTAATCAACACAACCATTCTCATATTGTAGAATTTTTATTTAATGAAGTGAAGGATTGTCCACAAAAATTACTTTTGTACTAAAATGTTAAATTGCATATTCACTGCGTTTTTATTTTGAGATTGTTGAAACCGTACTTTAAAATTATTTGATTTGATTAAGAGAATCTTGAACTCAATCACTATTTCGTAATTATATATTAGTATGAAGAAGTATTAGCTAATTGATAGTAGTTATTGTTTTTGTAATCTGACTGTACTATATAAAATTTTCAATGCATTGACTTGAAGTTGTTAAGAGTTGTTCAATATTGATAAAATAATGCTAGAAGCTGTTAATACTTTCTGTTCTAAATAAAGTAATTCTGAAATTACAATTATCATGTATTCCTTTTGTGGTGAAATTCGCCTTTATTATACTTAAGTAGAGGAAAGTAAAAAGAAAAATTTGTTTTCAATTTGCCTTCTTTAAAAGTAGTCTACATGTATACTGTTCTAAAAATTTTTCTGATTTATTTTATTTCATACTTGTAATGTGGCTTAATCTGTCTTTGAAATTATGGTTTTTGAAACATTTTTTTCAGCCTGAATTTAAATTGCCAGAGGGAGCCTCTCTAGAAGTTGTCAACCACTTCTTTAGTCGTCTGCAACAAGCATATTCTCCACTCAAAAAACTTGAGAATCTGTTGGCAGCCATTTCCACTATTTACAACTCTGTAAGTTGTTTGTTTTTAATTTACTGGCTAATACTATGTTGTATGTCGTCTTTTAGTTAAATAAGTAGAGCTTTGAGCCTTGGTGGCTCAGGGGATAGAACATTGAGGTGAACCGGGTTTGAATCCCAGCGTTTGCTGGTGGATATGAATTCCGCACGCGGCTCGCACCTACCACATTGCTGACGTAAAATATCCCCAGTGGTAGACTGATCATCAGTGATATTTTTGGGTTTACGGCTACAAATGGGTAACACTGTAGCCTTGTAATTTTGAACCCAATCCAGAAGACAAGGGAACTCCTGGATCAAATAGCACACATTTGCGTTGCATGGAGAGGAAAACCTCCCACAGTTTGCCTGACAGCAAGGTGACTCTAACCCATGATCCATTCATTGAGGATATTTTATTACGTCACCACTGTGGTCGGGGCAAGTTGGATGCGGAATTTGTATTGACCAGCTATCGCTGGGATTCAGACCCGGTTTGCCTCATTGGAAGGCAAATGTTCTATCTCTTGAGCCATCACAGCTTAGTTTGTCCATTGCCTTTATGCTTTGGCTGGTAAAATGAAATTACCTTCATGCCTCGAGTGACCGTGACAGGAGAAAATATCTTTGGACGTGTATCGCCCATTCCACCAAGGGACACCACCACTGCTACGATGAGGCAGCATAATAGGACTTGCAGAGAGCTTTGATCTATTGTACTCTTAAGGCAATATGAAAGTTATTTAATGACAGTTGTATTAGTTATTGAAATTTTAGAAATAGCATTATTTATATTCCTTGTTTACTAATAAAATTCTTTTGTTTTGATTGGAACACCTTTTTTAATTTAACTTGCTTTTTTTCCATTTGTTATTAATTTCTCTTGTATTTTAGGTACAACAAAGCAAATTGTCACAAGGAAAAGAAGATGCATCCCTAGGCGCTGGAGGTATAGCAATAAATCCAATTTATTTTGTTGGTACTCTTTTAAATACACCTAAAGTCAATGGTTAGCTTTTTAGAAAGTACGAACTCTATTTTTTTTTTAATGGAAATAATTTTTCATAATATAATGTGCTGATTAGTACAACTTATCGAATTCTTTATATTTTCTTTATTTTTTTTCAAATAGCTTTCGTTTTTAATGGTTCAAAGTGTGGACTTTAAATATGCTAAATAATAATTCAGATATACTTGGAATTATTCATTCCCTTTGATTCACTAAAAAAAGTCATTAACTTAAAAAAATTTCCATTTGTTTAAATGGTTTATGAACTATGGTAAAAGACCCAAACTTTAAACCACTCCTCTGACTTAACGCCTGGGACTGTGTCTCCCAGGTCGTGACTACCCTCCATATTTTGATGATCAAAAACCCATATCTGTTGGGAAAATACACTATGAGACCAAAAGTATTCTGACACTCTTTTGTTATGGTGGCGGAAGCATAATGGTATGGGGATTTTTCTCGTGGTTTGGCTTGTGTACGTTAATTCCTGTGGTTGGAAACGAAACTCAGATGTATGTGGACAATTCTGCACTCTTAACTGAATGACCGAATTCGGGGAAGGCCCATTTCTTTTCCAACAAGATAACTGCTCCATTCACTCATCGAGGCTTGCACAGGCGTGGTTTAGCGGAATGGGTGTGCAAAAACTGGACTGGTCTTCTCAGAGCCCCGATCCCATAGAACACCTTTGGAACATACTTAGAGCGCATATTTCGTTGCCAGCCAAATCGACCCTCCTCACTGCAAGCACCCACTTCATTTTTATGTCTGATTCTGTAATTTATTTTATGGATAGCACTAAATAATTAGCATATTTAAAGTCAACCTTTTGAATTTTTAAGATAAATTATAGGATTTTTCCTGTACTAAAAACTAGATTGAAAGTTATTCAGGGTGAATTTTTTTTATCTCTGTCCAGTATTAAATTGCTTTTGTTAAATCAGATTTCTTTTGTTACAAAAATGGGCTTATCCAATTGAGTCTAAAATTTGGTAGATCAGAATTATGGTTGTAATGGATGCATTTTATTGTGTGCAATATTTTTATAACTGGTAGTTTCTGAAAAAAAATGTATTCATATGTTCCTTTTTTACTCTAGATTTTCTTCCAATATTTATCTGTGTGATTGTCCGATGTGGTCTCATAGCTGCCGAAATCGAAGCAGATTATATGTGGGGCTTACTTCATCCTTCTCTGATGGCAAGGGAAGGAGGGTAATAGCATATTATACCAAATTATAATTTTTACTACCCATTATTTTTTACTTAATCTTTTGAAATTTGAAGACAAACTGTTATTATTTCAACGTAGAAATAAATAAGGGTTTTTCTCCAAATTAAAATCCAGTTTTCATCTCTCTTTTTTTTTCTTTTTTTTTTGTTATATTATGTTGACTAATTTAATTTCATTAAAATATTTTATTGTATATTATACAAAAAGAAATTTGCATCTATATTATAGAAAAGGAACACTTTTGTCATTACAATTTTTTGCCTAGCAGCCTCTTTTAGAAAATAAATTATAAGTATCTCCTCTTCCATACAAATGCTTTTGGTCAAGCGTGTGGGAAGTGAATGATCAGTGATGGCACTTTTGCACTCAATTGCGGGTCCAGACATACTTTGTTTATAATGCTGTGTCAGTTGTTATAATGTGTGTAATATGTATGAAATCTGTATTAATATGTAAGAAAATCTTTTTTTATCATGAAATGACCATTTTTAACCAATATACCCAGTTATTTGAGTTGGGTGTAATCCTTAATATTGATGATTTGAGTTTTTATAGTATTTTTTTTATAAACCTTGATTTATTAGCCTTGTAAATGTCGCCCGAAATTTTGGAAGCTCTGGATTTTTGAAAATTCTGAATTTTAGATATCTTTATTAAATTAGCAATGTCAAAATTATGTTTAAAAAAAATTTTATTAAATTCCATCATAAATCCACATGGTTTTTGACCTTGTTTTTTAACAGTTTGTATACGTATTTTCATGTGGCTCTTATAATCTCAATTCTTGATACAATATTGCGATACCCAAACTTTGAATAATTTTTTATTCACTCAATTAGCTATGTTTAGAGCATAAATTCATGTAATCTTATTCATTGATTCGACAATTAGCACAACATATTGTTCTTTAAATCCAAATAATTTTATTAGAATATCCTTGTAACGACGCTTTTTGCATTGATTATTCGAGTAATCACTTTTTGATGCACTTATCAATGATTTATCCAACAGTTGTAGCTATGAATTTCCTCATAATTTTCAGAATATTGATATTTTTATTATAATACGCAAATTTCGAACTGCATGTTTGAGTAATAACTTTTTATTGTGATAATTTATTCACATCATAATTCATTGTAGTCTTAACGATTGTTTTAGCAGTGATTGCCGCATTTTTTTTAAAAAAAAAATCTGGATGTTTTTATTAGTGCAATAACGATATTACTCATGTAATTACAATCATTTTTGACACGCTCCATTTAATTGCAAATTTGCCTAAATATTGTTACACATTTCCTCATGGTTTTTACACTAGATATTTTTCAATGTGATATTATAGCTTGCGAATTTCTGCATCTTGTCTCTAATGTAAAATCTAATTATTTTTATTATTTTTTTCATTATTTTATAATTTATGAACAATAACCATTGTTTTTCATTTAACAATAACTGTATGCCATTTTGTATGTCAGAAAAGCTCCTTCAAAAAAAGTGAGATTTTAGTTTTTTTCAATTTTTTTTTGTATATTTTTAATTAACAAATATTTTTTAATAAAGCTAGATTTTTCTTTAGATTTAAATCTTGCATCATTTATAAAAACACTATAAATAATGCTAGTTAGAGTTTGGCATGAGAAAAACTTTAACCTGATATTTATGAACAATAACTATAATTTTTGGTTTAACAATAAACCATTTTGTGTGTCACAAAAGCTCCTTCAAAAAAAAATGTGGAGATTATAGTTCTTTTTTTCAATTTTTTCCACATTTTTCAAATAATAAATATTTTTTATTACAACTAGATTTTTCTTTAGATTTTAATCTTCTGTCATTTAAAAAATCACTATAAATGGTACTAATTAGAGTTTGAGATGAGAAAAACTTAACCTAGTATTTATGAACAATAATTACTGTAACCATAATTTAATAACTATAATTTTTAATTTAATAATAACTGTATTCCATTTTATATGCAATAAAGGCACCCTCGAAAAGAAAAGAGAAGAGATTTTAGTAGTTTTCTCTAATTGTCTTTGATGAAAATGTATCAGATATTGCTTGCTCAAACATTAATGTGCCTTTTAACTGTTCTGAGTTTCCAAATTATTTACTTGCATTTTAAGTGATTTTCATTCTGCTTGTTTTGATATCTTAAAATTATATTTAAGCTACTTTGCTTTTCAGTTATTACTTAACAACCCTGAGTAGTGCTGTTCATGTGTTGAAAAGTCTTCAAGCATGCAGTCCTGAAAGTCCTGTCAGAAATTTCGATGATATGAATGATCCCAGCTGTAGTAATCGAGCTTATAGTGTGGATATTGGCAGCCCCCCTGGATCTCAAACCACTTGCAAAACAGTACGTTATTTTTTTTATATCCCCTGATTGCATATCACCTATCAAGGTTACCACTCCACGGGGGAAACCTGAAAAATACAGGGAATTTAAAAATCACCTAAAATAACAGGGAATTTTGTTTCTTATTTTTGTCTTTTAAAAAATGGTAGCCAAAGTGCTATCTATGGGATATTTTAGGATGATATTTCAGCAATACTAAACTATTTCATTTGTTATAGCATTATATGTTCAACTGTTCCTTTTTTTCTTCTCTGTTTTTTCAGCAATTATAACTAGTATAGTTATCCCAATACAACTCATTAAAAGATCACAGTGATTGCGTTCTTCCGCTTTATATATTGTGTAGAATATATACAGAAAAAACACAGGGAATTTTTTTTTCTAGATTTGGGTGGCCACCCTGCCTATGCTGTGAAAGTGGCAATACTCAGTTTTACAGATCGTAATGCCCCTGTAGCAGAGTTTTCTGCGACTCTCCAGGACTTAATATCTTTCTGCAAGATACTTTTAATAATAACAAATATACATGTTACTAATTTACCGTAACAAAAGCATCAATTTCCAAAAAAAGAAAAAATTTTAAATTATAAATAAATAAAAAATAACATTTTTTTGGATGAAATAAAATAATTTTTTTACTCGAATATGTCATATTCTTTCTTTATTCTAATATTATGGGCAATATTTTCGCATTTTGTAAATCATCGTCACGTTAAAAAGAATAATAATAAAATTGTGGAATTCTTAGCAATAACTACAGGAGGAAAAAAGATCGACGGCGAAGTCATGTGAATCGGACTCTTCAAAAAGGGATAGAATATATATATAGATAGATACGCATGTCTCTCTCTCTTTCTCTCTCTCTATATATATATATATATAAATTATTTATATATATATTATATTTATATATTATGTTTATATATATATATTATTATTATTATAAACATTTTCTCTATCCAGCAGTTTAGCATGAAATGAAGAGACATCTTATGAAGCTTACTGAAATAATGCATGTTTTTGTATCAATTAATTCACTCATTCTTTTTTTTCCCTCAGCCTTCTCCTGAACCTAGACTTGCATGCATTGCTGATCTTCAGGGCTTCTTGAAAATTATGATACCCGATGAATTAACGGGCAGTATTATATCAAAGACCCTTCCAATTAAGCCTAACATGACAACTAAAGAAGTTGGTAAGTGATTTTTCTCCTTTGGATCTTATAAATATCATTATGAATTCAGGAAACTTTAAAATAATTCTTTTCATATTCATTTCTAGTGTTATAAAAGTGAAACCCACTTTTTTCTGTTATAAAAAAGGCTAAACTGATTTATTTAACACTAGATTGTCCAAGGAAGTTATTTTTACTGCTTTTAATTTCAATTAGAAAAACAATGACATTTATAATGACACAATTTCTTAGAATTTTGTGACTTTTTGTACAACATACATTTTTTTTATTGTTAATATTTACTAATAACTTGTTATATAACTGTAAATAATGTAAAAAATTTTAAAAATTAATTTTAAACAAATTTATTTACGCATTCACAATCCAGTCATTTTGACTGGTTTTGAGCAATGTAGGTACAGTGGAACCCCCATTTTACGTTGTCCGTTTCGTACGTTATCCCGCTTCTTGTGCCATTTTCTGCTGATACGTGAAAATTGCCTATACCAATAATGTTAAAAAATCCCGGATTTTTCGTTACCCCTTTTATGAAAATCCCGCTTTATACGTTTGTCTACCAACAGATCAAATTAATTTTTTTTATTCTGCAAACTTTTTTCTAGTTTTTTGAACAATAAAAACTTGCTTCTCAGCTGTATGGAACAATTCTTGCATTCTTTCTGTTCCATTTGTCAATAGGGGGGTGGGTAACAAGCATAAAATCTACAAAGCATAAAAACTCTAAAACAGTTTTTACTTGCAAATGTAAATCAAGAAGCAAATTTGCAAAAAAATGCTAGTATTGAACAAGTTGTAGATGAAATTGTAGCTAAAAACAAAGAGGAAGTGAAGATTACTAATCTTTTCCATTAATTTAACTGGTAGGTGTCAATTTTTAAAAATATGCATAGATTTTTCTTAATCCCGATTTTACGTTATTCCGCTTCTAGCGTTTTTTATTGCTAGTCCGACCGAAAGCGTAAAATCGGGGTTTCACTGTATATACTAATTTTCCTTCTTTCTAGTGTTAAAAGAAATAAAAATTTTGATATTAATGTACTCAAAATAAGCATTGACAATTGAAAAAACAATTTTCCTGTTTGATGTATGTGCTGTTGTCATAATTGATAAATGTCTAAGTGAACTTCTTTTTTTTTGCAGCTAAATTAATTGCTCACAAGTTTAATATAACTAATCCTCAAGATTACTGCCTTTTCAAGCTTGTCGATGGAGAAGGTAATATTATCTCTCATGAATTTTCTTTTAATTTTGCTTTATACTTGTGTAATGTATACATTTTTTTCACTGTGTATTAGCGTAAGTTCTGTAAAACCTTGATGTTTAAAGTAATTCGAACCAAACCTATTTTTGATGATTGCAATCTGTGGACAAAAGAGGGTTTATGTGTCTTTCATTACATCCACACAATGCTTTTTTAAATACCACAACCAAACTTTCAAATTAGCATGAAAAGATTGCTACGTATAACATACTTGAAAATTTCCTTCTGATCAATCTAATTTGGCTTTAATACAGAACGGTAAACATGCCGCAAAATTTTCTGCCATATGCAGCCGCTCACCTACTTATACTTTGTCCAAATTCTTTTACAAGAGTTTCTCATGATTCCCAAAATTTTATGCAGTTTGGCACAAAACTTTTCTCTATGCACCGAAATTTTATTGAATGCAAACCTGGTGAATAAGATGGCCATAAATTCCGCATAAAATAAATCCTGCTTTGTTGATTTAATTTTTTTTTATTGGAGATAGTAAATTAAGTTTAAATCAAAAATTTTATTTAGTTCTTTTTCTAAAGGTTGCTGGAATATTTCTGTTATTTAATTTTTTAAAGTGCGTATTTAAATCTGATTTTAACCTCTATTTTTTTATTTAGTTTTTGCAGGGAACCAATTGAGTAACCTTTTATATATTTATTTACATAATTCTTCGTTGGGTTTTTGTTATAACCATTTTATTAATTGTGCATTTATTTTCCGAAATCTGTTAACTATGATATAAAGTGTAAATTTAATGCTCGAACCTGGTCAAAAATGAAATTTTACGAGATGAATATAAAAATTATTGGCACCAAAACACTTTTTTTTTTCTTTTGCTCCTAAAAATATTTAGGTTGTTATTCTATACCTAAATATGGTAAACAAAAATCTTACACAGCATTTAAAATGAAATTAATTAATAATGAAAAGGATACTTTGTAGGAAACGGAACTTATTTGTTAAAAATTATAAGAATATTAAATATAATTTGACAGTCAAGTTTTACTTAAAAATGTATGCTTAAGAAAAAATCAAAGTATATATTTAATTTTGAAAATAATCTGTAAGGTGTTTAATTCTATAAAAAAAAAAAATGTCAATAATACAGTAGAGAACCAATTATCCGGGATGCCTGAATATCCCGGTTTTCTGGGTAGACCAAAAAGTGTCGTTAATCGATGTTTTATCGAACCCGAATTACAAGGAAAAAGTGTAATGCATAAAGTAAGAGAAAAAAGAAAGGTACTCCTAACTTTAAAGAAAAAAAGAAGGAATGGTAGAAAAATAACGTTTAAAAGAATAAAAAAATTTGCAAGTTTAGAGAAAAGAAAAAGAAGTTTAAAAAATACAGAATTCTCGTATTTATTTTTTAAAAATAATTACAATTCCTAAATTAACTAATATAAACAAAACCAATGGTAAAATAACGCAATATATTTCATACCTAATTATAAGGGGGAAACGATAAAATAAAAGGAAAACTAGTTAACTAAATAAAAACACTTGAAAATTATCAAACCGAAACGATAGTTAAAAAAGGCACTAGCATAAATATTAAAACCCGGAACAAGGCAAGATCAACGGAATTTTAAAAAAAAAACTAATGATAAAATTTATGAATAAAAAGAATTAATTTATTAAGTGCGAAATTTATCGTGAAAAGAAAAAAATATCAAACGTAGTGGAATCGGAAAAACAAAACTGCAATCTGCTTCATAAAATAATCCTATGTTTAAATTAATAAACAATTCTCCTTCTATTTTTTTTTTTTTTGTTTTGTTTTTGTTTCACATCAATAAAAACTTGCAAATGATACCGCACTTCCAAAGAAGGAAAATTAATCAGGAGAAAAAGATTTTATTTTTATTAATCGATGTCAAATAGATAAATATATTTTTCTCTTGCATCTTCTGTTCACTGATATGCATGCAATGCATTTTCCTCACCGCCTCGTAAATCAAACAGAAAACGAAATCAGCATGCCACACCCTTGAGCTTGATTGACGGCCTAAAGGAGAAAATAAAACATTCCTGCCTTCAAGGTCACGGAGGAAATGACGTTTCTCTGGGTAAACGGGGGGAAAAAATTCTCCCCTTCCTTACATTTTCCTCTACTCAACTTCAAGGGTGTGTTCAATTTCCGCTTTTTTTCATAATCGTTCTAGTTTAAAATGGCGGGAAAACAGATCAAAATTTTTCCCGGTTATCTGGTTACCGGATAAATGGTTCTCTACTGTACTAAAAAATTTTAACAGTAGTAAACAGAAAAAAGTGTCTTAAATTATTACACTATGTGTTGATAAAAATTAACTATTGTGCTGCTTTGAGGAGAACTCCTCCAGACTAAAATTCTGGTGCTGTCTGCTGCTATAGTAACAAGCGAGAGAAAATTTCAAATGGGGGTGGAATGAAGGTGTTGATTTGTTTACTCACACTGACCTATGTTAAGATCAAGACAAAACTATTCACCCCACACCCTATTCAATGTGACTTTTCCTTGTAACCATGGTACCCGCCATGACATGAGACTGATGTCTGGAGGAGTTCTCTTGAAAGCCGCAGTATACATTTACTTACATAAAAGTGATAATCATTGAGTTATCAAGTCAAATTATTAATGAACTATCTAAAATAAATATTATTAAATAAAATAATACCTTTTTTTAGATTTAATATAAAGAAATAACTTTAAAAAAATTGTACAACTTTAAAAAATTATTCAGGGGTCATGTGACCCCTCATTCCTGATGCTACGCTTATATTTGAATACATTCAGCTCCTATTACCTAGAGATAAATTCGAATGAAAAAGTAGTTGTCTGATTTTCAAAGAACTAGTGATGAACTAGATTAGAGCATACCATCTTCCGAAATAAGTTTATAAAAAATTTATATATTTTATTAAAAATCTTTTTAGACAGAAATATATTGAGTTTGGAACTAATGAGTAAAATATTATTATTCCAGAAACAATGCTGTCAGATAGCGAATGTCCTCAGGTGATAAAGGCAGACCTAGTGGCTAATGGATCCAATTGTTTATTCACATACAAGCGCTGTGATGCTAAATTTATATGGCCTATTATGGAAAAATCCTCTTAGTTCATCTTTAATACAGTCATTCTGTAATTTTACTTATTCCTTCTAAAATCTTTTATATCTTCGTTTACATGTTACCAAACAGTGTTTGGCCTACAGCAATACTACTCTAATAATACAAGTACAATACTACTCTAATAAAAACAAGTTGAGGTTAATATTTTAGTAGGTTTTTGAAAAGTTTTAAATCTGAATATAAAAGTGTAAATTGTTCTAAAATAATTATCTTTTACGTCTTTGTTTGCATGTTACCAAACAGTGCTTCCAGTGTTTGGTCTACTGCAATAGAAAGAGAGAAAAAAGAGAGTGACAAATAGTTTATAGAAATGATAATCCTTTGGATAAAATTTCATTTTTCTAAAATTTAACATACTCTATAAAAGATTACCTTTTTTATTTTTCAGCAGAAATCTAAAAGAAGTTGAGGTTAATATTTTAGTAGGTTTTTGAAAATATTTATTATGAATATAAAAGTGTAAATTACATTTTTTCTGTAAATTGTATCAAATATAAAAATAAGACTTTTGATGTTTAGAGAGGGAAGAAGTTTACAATAAATTTTATCTTAGGGTACACAAAATCTCTCCTTTTTTTCTTTTTTTAAAAAAAAAAAAAACCTTGATGGCAATTTTGGCTGATTATACAGTGTTGTGTGCACTGTTTGGGAACCCATAAATATTTTATTTCTGTAAAATACTTCTATTATTTAAGAGTTACCCTTAGTATAATTTTAATATTGATAACTTTAAGGACTTTTTAGGTGCGCACATTTTTAAAGTTAACCAACAAATTTATTGGTTATTAAAGATAAAATTCATCAATTTTCCAAAAAAGATAAAGGAATTCCACACTTGAGACAATGTGTGTCAAATGTCACAGAAAAAAAGTGGTTTTAATGAAGAAGGATTTGTGATAAAATTTATTTTGTTGTATTGAAATTTGATTTGTGTGAAGTCCTTATATATATATATATATATGAATCTACATTTTATAAAGGTAATTTCCTTAATGGAATCTCAAATATTGTAATTCTTTTAGTATTTTTGTTATTTTCTATAAAACAATGATTTTTCTATTGTGGTTTGTCATTCACTTTACCACATACTTCTGAAGGAAGGATTCATAATCTCAGAGGTTGGAAATGAAAAAAAAACTTTTATGCACTCTAAAAATATAACATCTGAAGATAATAAAATGCATTTTGAAAACTTCCACAGTAATATTTATGATAATAGCAGGAGTCTGTTTAGAAGAAATTTGGGTCCGTTAACGAACCCTTCACAAAATATTTTAACTTAACGGATCCTTCACAAATTATTTTAACTTAAAAATGGACCCTCCACAACATAATTTATCTTTTAATCGGATCCTTCACAAATTTGTTTATCTTCATTATTGTTTTGTTAATCGAATAAACCCTTCCCAGGGGGAAAGGGAAGAAAAACAGATGTAAACGAACTGTAATTATGTAAACGTTTGTCTTCGGCAGACACTTCTTCCATTATTAGTCCGAAATTAATATTCTGCGTTCAGCAGTATAGGCTGAATACCAAATATTTGTATGTTTCATCTCTAATTTAGCAGCAGCAATTGCTGTTTATTTTTTAAAATTTTAATTTTTTTTAATTATAATTTTGCAGTGTTGAGCATTATCTTGTATCTATTTACAGTTTCAAAACTCCTTGAACAAGTTTTTTGCAATAACAGGACCCTATTTGTACAAATTCATAAAAGAAAGACCCTGGTTGAAAAAATGTGACTTAACATTTATTTTATATTCACAAATTACAAGTAATTTTTCACAATTTTACAAAAACAGACCTTTCACAAAATGTCTGGGGCAGACCCCTGAATAGCGACATGTTCAACAGACTTGTGTATGCAGGAAAAAAATTTGCAGTTCTCTTTAGAAAATCTGTTCTTATGATTCTATACTTTATAACAAAAATTAATATTTCCAACCTGAATCCATCTCAATGCTGTATAATTTTGTTCTCACTTGTTAAAACAATTGTGTTGTTAAAACAGTAACAGTACTAAAATACTATTTAAAAGAAACACCACGCAAGTTTCAAGATTTTTAAATGTTAAAAATTATCTCATACCTAGGATTTTGATAGTACTAGTAGACTAGAAAAGAAAATCTCTTTTAAATTTGATTTTTATGAAGAAAAAAATTCCAAAATATAGGAAAAACCTGTACGAGTACATTTCATTAGTCATATAAATTCTATGAAGGAAATCAGATTATATGTTTTGTAATTATAACCATACTAT
Source organism: Parasteatoda tepidariorum (assembly GCF_043381705.1). Taxonomy (NCBI): domain Eukaryota; kingdom Metazoa; phylum Arthropoda; class Arachnida; order Araneae; family Theridiidae; genus Parasteatoda; species Parasteatoda tepidariorum. The sequence goes on along the minus strand of NC_092209.1, from coordinate 82,752,007 downwards.
TGAAACGAAATATTGACACTGTTATTTTACTTTTTCAATGAAATAAGAAATGTTCAGTTTACAGAATGCAGATTTTGCTGTCACTATATTTTACAGTTTGTAAAATATCTAAGACAGCCTATATTACTAGTCTTTAGATTTTGTAAAACCCTCTTCATTGTGTTTGTAGTATTTGTGCTAAATTGTACTTAATTGTATACTGTTTTTGTAAGGATATTGTTTTATTTATTTATCTTCAATTTAGTACGACCTTTTTCGATCACATGAGTTATTATTGAAGAACTTTTAACGTATTTTAAAACTTCTTTTTATTTACAAAACACACAGTTTGTGTAGAAACCTTTCTGGGAACTTATTAATAAAACATTTATTAATAAGAAGCATAATTCAGGTAAATAACTCATTCTTATAAACAAGTCTACTATGTTTATACCTAAACATAAGTTAAAAGTTTATTTTTTATGCGTAGTTATAGAAATATTTCAGTCCATTTGTTACAAATCTTTAAAAAAAATCTGGAATGTTTACAAAGGAAGCTATATGCAAGGTATTGTTCAATTCCTACTCTTAATATATATTTTTAGAATCCTTGTCAAATGTACATATAATGACAAAACAGAAATTCTGTAGAACAACTTGTAGAAAGTTTTATCAGTTTTTTTTTTTCAGCTCCTCAAACAAACAGAGGTTTTTATGTAGATTTTAGTATTTTTGTTTTCTTGCTTCAATATTAAACTTACCCCGAATGTCTATTCTTTTTTGATAAAAATTCTGAAACTATGTATTAAGGGTGATCATTACATAATACCCTGCATATACTGTCGGTCACAAAAGTTAGGCATTGCATTCCATTTTCATTCTCAACAGAATATGTTAAAAGTTTCAGCATATTGTAAAATGAGCTATATGTTTAATTTCTAATCTTAAATCTGATAAACACCTTTACAAGCTTGTTGGCAATGTGTAAATATTGCTCTGTTTTGACATAAAACTAATCTTATTTACAGTTCAATCCTATAAACATATTTGAAATTGTTTCTACAGTAGAAAATCTATATAATGTGATTCCCCGTAAACAGCATTAACCCTTTTATGAGGAGAATTCCGATGAACTTTAACCCCTGGTGCCATCCTTAAACCCACGCACGCCTTGATTCCTTCAATATGTGCAGGGTTGCCACAGGCGACTAAAATACAACTATTTTTGGCATGAGGCGACTATGGCAACTTTATTTTCTCTGAAAAGGCTAAAAAAAAAAAGCAACTATTTTCAGGAAAAGGAGACTTTTCTGTACTCCTAGCGATGTTTTTTTTTTTTTTTTTTTTTAGCATGAATTGGTTGGAAAATCTGCACCCCACAAGATAGTTTCTGAACACACTGAACTTCTTTTTTTCTTAAAAGATAGAAAATTTTGAATTGCAAATTTGTGTCTTCACTTTTTAATTCGTTCAATCTCTGCAGACTCCATTGTAAGTCTCTTTCATTTCTCGATCGACTTTTCAATGATTATTGCTACAAAATTCTGCATGATTTTTTAAAAAAAAACTTTTTTTAATATGATATTACGATGCTTGAATTTCGAATTTAAGTAATCACTTTTCATGTATATATAAATAAATAAACATTTACGTTTATATAAAAATTCTCATATTTGCCACCAACTTGACTGAATGGATCATGGTATATGACAATTAAGTCATTAGCAAAATTTTAGTCATATTTTTGATGAATTTTTGTTCTTATTTAGGCAACTATTTTCCTAGTTTTTGGCTACTATTTTCGTGTTTTAGGCTACTAAAAGCAACTATTTTGTTCATTTTTTTCTGTGGTAACCCTGTATGTGGCAAATTGAATGGGTGGTGCATTGTATCTGAATTTTTTCCTTTATTTCCTTAGCTGTGTTGGGCTTCAAAATAGCCTAAGTATTTTCACTTGGGACATTTTCAAATACTGCTAACTATTGATTCTTTATTCAGGAAATCAATAAGGAGTAGCTCTTTGATCTTGATCTCTCTTTTGTAAAAGCATGAATAGGCTAACAACTGCTTGGTTATCATCGCTTCCCTTAAGAAGATGCTTTCCCTTGTAAGAAAGTTTGCGTCGCAAATTCTCTTTTTCCTTCGATACGAATTTGAAGTGTAGAAAAAGTGGGTTCAGACAAAACTAGAGTAAGCCACGAAGCTTCAAATACTGAAAAGGAAATTTTAAAAGATACAAATGAAAATAAATTATGAGTAGATAACTTAGGATGACACAACGGTGAAGTTCTCTTCTAATAATTTGTTTGCATCTTAATATTTTGAAGTATTTTTTTTTTTCAGCTGCTGAAACGTCATGACTTATTCTAGGTGTGCCTGAACTTACTTATTCTTTCACTCTAGGTATGCCTGAACTTACTTTTTCTTCCTTTTAAATTAGTAATGAAGGAGAAAGAGAATTTGCTACCAAAATTTTCTTCCGTGGTATGCCGTCCTCTTAAATGATGCCCCCTATTTAATAAAAAACATGAAAAAGAAATTTTTATTTAATTACACCAGCAATTATCCTAAAAGTACATATTTCTGGTTTTAAGACCCATTTTTCTTTGTTTTTTGACTGGACCTATTATACGCAGACTTTACATATTTTACTTTCCAAAAAATTTATTTTTTAGTTTTCTGATGATATTTTGTTAGATTAATGTTTCATAATACTCTGTTTTATAAAACAAGAACAATGCTCATTTTTTTCATTTATGCACAAATTTAGTTTATATTGAGGGTTTAAACAGGTAAATTTTGTAATGGTTGCTCATATATTTTTTGTTTGTAAACATATACAAAGAAAATTCTTAACTCTACATTGAATATGTTACATTTCCTATTAACAAATATCTAGTTTCTAAATATATTGAACCTGTATGACTCTTGTTGGCTAGCTTATGTGCTTCATTTTCTCTGTCATGTGTATGTGTCATTTTCAAAACTATACAATATGCTCTGTGCCTTTAATGTGTGCAAATTGAATGTGGGTCAGTTATTGCCATTTTTTTATTGCTAAATTATTTTAAATGATAGCACAATAAATAAAGCACAAACATTAAGAATTTTTTTTTTTTTTACTTTTTTAAAATTATTCTCATGTTAACTAATGTTTGTATAATTGTTTTACTGTGTCCCCGCCCCCTTTCAGTGTATAGAACATTCCAGCCAGGTGAATGTAAAATAACTATTAAAATTAGTGCTTCCATAACTTTTTAAGACAAGCATTAGGGAATATTTTGTATTATATATATTTTAGCATTCCATTGCTAAAATTATACTACTACTAACTATATTTTTTAATAATTGCTTTAGTTCAGGTCTTATGATGATGGTTATATTACTTATTTACTCTTAAATATAAAGAGTCTATGCAAGGTGTTACAAAACTGATGATCGTAACTATAATGAGTGATAGCCAAAATAAGCAACTTTCACCTTGCAGTAAGGTGTCTAAAAGCAATGGACAAGAGGTTGCCTGCTTGCTTGATAAAAATTGATATAATGTTAAATGCAAGTAATAAATTTAAAGAATTTTTCCTATTGAAAACTTTGCAACAAATACTATACATTCATGATGGCTCAGGGGATAGAGCCCTTGCTGCCCAATGATGTAACTCAGGTTCGAATGTCGGGGATTGATACGAATTAGTACTGACCACAGTGCTGATGTAAAATATCCTCAGTTATGGACATGGGTTGGAACTCCCTTGTTGGGGGAAGTTTTTATAGTTTTCCTCTCTGTGTTTCATCAGACGTAGGCTAGTTTGACCCAATGCTTGATTTAGGAATTTCCTTGTCTTCTGGGTTGTGTTCAAAATTACAAGGCTATTAAAATATAGCTTTTTGCGAATGCAACTCTCGAATGCGCCATCTGGGGAGAAAATCGGTTACCGGGTACCTTTGAGGAGATTTCTTCTCCTCTTTTCTGTTGTATGTACTATGATATTTTTCCTTTTCTTAATATTTTTCGTATTTAATTGTTAAAAATATTTTTAAAAAATTCTGCCACGCTTTCTTTTAGAATTATGTTTCATGTATTTTTCAGTTCCATTTAGTTTCCTAACTTAAAATACTTTAATCTGTTTGAAAATCAAGGCGGAAACTAATGTACTTGCTTCTCTTATGACTCTCCACACGCTACTGCTGAAAGAATGCGAAGTGTTGCCATAGGTAGAGAGTTCTTCTCTACGCCACCTGTAGCCGATTGCTATTTTCAGCTCGATGCGTAAATATATATCTGGCAACGAATTGTTGTTGATTGAAGTTCTGCAACAGGGAACATTCCGTCTACTCCTGAGCAAGCACCCTCTTGTGGCTCGCCTTTTATTTCCTGACCCTACATTATGTGTTGAAAGTTGTATTATCTCCAACAATTGGGTACAATTCGTTTTGCAGTTTGAATGATTATTAAAGTTATAATAGAAGTATGGTAAAAATAAAAATTTAGTGATGAAAAGTTTTAAGAGGGAAATCAATTGTTGAATCTTCCTGAATTAATGAAAAATTCTTTTTAATTAGGGAATGCACCTCTTAAATGCTCCACCCCTTCCAGTCAAGAGAAAAAATTAAAAAAAATTGATTCGCTATATCAAGAAATTTTTTAATTACTTTTAAATTTAATTTTAATGAACTTAGAGGAAACGTCGAAATCAGTAATTCAAAAATAGAGAAATGTTAATTCTAGATAGTTAGAAGCTAAAAATATTAAATTTTTAAAGGTATGTTTTAAGATTTATTTAAGGCTCAAAATTACAAGTAATCGCTGTTCACTAATATATAAAATAAAAATTAGTTGATTTCTGTAGAAACACAGAGAAAGTTGAACAGTCTGACGTTATTAATGCTTTTTTTTTTTAAAAAATACACATGTATTTTTAAATTATTATCTAATTTACTGTACTGTTAGACTAAAACATATTATTCTATTACATTAAACTTTTATCGCTAGCCAGAAAACAAAATTTCTGCTAAATGAAGTTTGGTGTTACTATAAAAGGGAAGACCTTCTCTCCATGCAGCTGAAAGACTGTGGACATCTTCTAGTCAAGTATTTGAGTTGGCATTTGATAATGTTAGAAGACAAGAAAAAGACATTATCTGAATTTAGATAATTTTACATTTAGAAAAGAAAACTTCAGCAATAAGTAAAGGATACATTATTTTATTTAAATTGTTGAATTTTACGTTAAAATCTGTAAGATAAGAATTTTTAATAATTTATACTAATTACTACTATAAATTGCGTATTTTATTTATGTACGTTCTTTTAATACGTAATTATATTCTATGATTTTTTTTTCTATTTTTCTTATAAATCATTTACTCTTAATAAGTATCAAAAATTTTTAAAAAAAAGAATTTTTTTATAGTTATGGTTACAAGTTAAGCAACAACGAATAATACTTACTGACCCATATTTGTGTATATTTTATTAAATCTTATGTGAATTGTCAAAACAGATGCTATGCTAACCTTTTGTGTGTAATATTTTACACATTTGTGTAAATAATCCTATGCCTGATGTTATTTATATTTTGATATTTGTACAGAACTTTATGTATGCAAAAATAAAAGGAATTGTGTGTTTGTGAGTAAAAGTTTCAATTCATAAATTTTTTTCAAAAATCATTTTTTTAATAGAGTTTGGGAGAGTTTTTTCAGCTGTGGTTAAAGTTATGGAAAAAAATATGTTCCTTCTATGCAACATGGAAGAAACTTTATCAAAAACTAATGTAGCAGTATAGTATGTAATAATATATTTCCAGACCTAGTTTAAAAATGATTGGTTAATATTAAGGGAATATATGGAGTCTTATATTTATATATCTATGTATATATATAATGTATGAGTTACAATTTCTCCATTTAAACGCTATTATACGTATCATACTTACTTACATATTGTGCAACATTGTAGGCCCAATAATTTGTCTATAAATATTATTTTAAGTAAAGGAATAGTAAATAAATAAGGTTGAGTAAATAAATAACAAATATTATTCTGAGTCTTCATATCACTTAACCCTTTGACTCATCACGAGCTTTTTGAGTAATTCCTGCGGTTTACCATAAAAACCATATTGTGCCACATTAAGGGCTCCTAATTTTTCTATAAATATTTCCTTTGATATTGTTGTTATAGTATGCTAAAATATAAAAACAGACTGTTTAAAAGTTATATGTGAATACAAAGGGAAAAATCTTGACAAATTAATAATTACGTAATGAGACAACAAAAGTATTCTTTTTCCAATAGTTGACGCAGTACAGCTCTTACTAATTAAGTACCATCAGTTATTTCTAATGTGTAGTTTTTAAACAAAGACACGATTTATAAATTTTTAGTACATTTAAGTAAAAAACAAACATTTTTTCACTAAGTGGACTAAAAAATAAAATATTGTCCATTAAGAATATGCTGCAACAATTACATTTTTAAAAAAACTGCTCAGTATCGCTCGCCAGCCTCCAGAACTTCTTACAAGGTGCCACTCACTCTGCAGAGGATCAAAATTGTGATTTCATGTCTGCGGATCATCCTCAGGGATGTTTCCCAGACCGTCGCCAATAGCCCATTGTGCAGCTCCAGTGCGACGTAAATAAAAACTACTCTTACGATGTAGTTGCTTCGGTAGCTCGACGGCCTGCACGCGAAGCCGAGCACTTTACTGTAGAACAGTTAAACGAGGACCAATACAGCACACCCTCGGTGCCTAGGCAGAAAGATCCAAGTGGTCACCAACCCGCACACTGACAGCAGCCAGTGATGCTTAACTTCGGTGATCTGCGAGGAACCGTGTCTTAATGATCAGTCCACTGCGGGACCTTAAGATGTTAATTTTAGACTGCTTTGCGATCTGGGACGTATATGTCTATAAATTGCACAAAAAACAAAATGTTGAAGTGAATTGATAATTGTTCGAAAACAAACGTAACTTTACAGTTCAAAATGTGAGAAATTGAAAAGTGTTATTTATTATCAATTCATCGGCATGAGAAATATAATTCTACTGTTAATAATTTTCACTAAATGAGAAGGGGAATTCGCTCTCTAGCCCTTTCAGACCCGCTTTAATCGTATTTTACCTCTGTTTTCTGTTGTTGTTCTAGTTCATTTACGTCGCACTAGAGCTGCACAATGGGCTATTGGCGACGGTCTGGGAAACATCCCTGAGGATGATCCGAAGACATGCCATCACAATTTTGATCCTCTGTAGAGGGGATGGCATTCCCGCTTCGGTAACCCGATGACCAGCCAGCACACGAAATCGAGCACTTTACAGTAGAACAGTTTAACGAGGACCAAAACCGCACACTCTTGGTCCTAACGCAGACTGATCCAAGTGGTCACCCACCCGCACACTGATGGCAGCTCCATAGTCACAAAATATGATTTATTTTTGAAACATTGAGGGAGATATTTACTAGCTACGAATTAATTTTTGATTTTAGTGAAAGGTATTTACTTCGTATATCACGTGATACCTTTTTTTGTAGTGACCTCTATCATAAATTTTAATCGGTGAAAGCTGTTGTTGTTAATTTACGTCGCACTAGAGCTGCACAATGGGCTATTGACAACGGTCTGGGAAACATCCCGGAGGATGATCCGAAGACAAGCCATCACAATTTTGATCCTCTGCGGAGGGGATGGCATCCCCGCTTCGGTAGCCCGACTACCTGCGCGCGAAGTCGAGCACTTTACGGTAGCACAGTTTAACGAGGACCAATACCGCACACCCTCGGTCTCTACGCAGACTGATCCAAGTGGTCACCCACCCGCACACTGACCGCAGCCAGTGATGCTTGACTTCGGTGATCTGCTGGGAACCTTAACGATCAGCCCACTGCGGGACTAATCGGTGAAAGCAACCTTAATTTTGTTTTACAAAAATGGCAATAGCGGCTAATATTGTTTTGTAAACAAAGGCATGAGTTGTGAATGTGATTAGGATGCGATTATCTTTCTTTACTTATGAGGAGATAAAATTTCTCTCTTTTTTTTCATCTCCATATATAAGTGTAGTTTATCTGGGAAACTGCCACTTCTTTTCGTAATTTACTAACGTTCTTAGTAAGTGGATATTAACTATGGCTGACAGCATGTTTTCACATTATCAATCCCCGCTTTCTAACCGCTATGCGAGTGATGAAATGTCTAGAAATTTTAGTGATATTAAAAAATTTACGACCTGGAGAAAGCTTTGGATTTACCTTGCTAAGGCCGAAAAGGTAAATTTATCCTTTACAATGTTAAATTATACAAAATTATTTAATATTTTAATTATTTAACATTCATGTATGTCATATTCCTTATTATCACTCTATTATTATTTGTAATTTGTGTCAATAAAGCATGCATATTTTTAGAATTATTCTATTTAAAAATAATAGCATGTTTTGGAGTAAAAAAATTTGTTTTCTTCATATTTTCTCGTGTTTTCATAATTATTATTATTATTATTTTTTTTTTTGCGGAAACACTTTACAGTAAATGCTGATTTTCTTTTATACCTCCAAAAGGTTGAGGTAATAAAAAGCAAGCAATTACAAAACAATAAAATGGCTCTTATCATAGTGGCATTGAAACACTTGTAGAGAAAATGATATGTCCATAATTTTTTTTTTTTTGGACCTTTATATTAGCAAAAAAAAAAAAAAAAATCCTCTTAACAGTAAGGAGTAATGGGTCAAGTGAAAAAAAACAAGTTTTTAATGATCGAAAAGTATTACCTCCTTAAAATTGTTCATTGACAATACCTCACTTTTGAATTTTTTCCTAATTTTTATGTAGCATATTCTTTTCTTGCAAAAGCCTTAAATCTTGAAAGTTTCCAAAAAAACGATAAATTTTTTTTTAAAAATTTATAAATCAAATGTATCAAGTCATATAAATAAAATTACCACTTAGAGGTTGTGTATTGAATATTACTGGGAAATTTTTTCCGTGATATATTTACTTTTTGCATTTGTTGTGAAAAATTTGAAACTTTTTTAAAAATACTAAGTTTTTGAAAAATGACCGAATTTTATAAAAATTTTCAGAAAAAAAATCTTGCAAACATTGTATGTTCACTGAAATATTACTCATGGATTGTTTTGAAATTTGGTTTCATTTTCCTCTTTCTTCAGTGTCAGACACTGGGAATTTTTTTTTAGCTTATTTTTCATATTAATAATATTGAGAGGCTTATAAAATTGCAACCAAAAGTGAACAGGGAAAAACACTAACAAAGAGTTCATCATAGCTTCAGAGAAATACCAATGATCACTGGCTTACATTTGATGTAAAATTACATTGAAGCATATACTTTTATATTAAAAGAAGCTGAATCTATTAAATTAGTCGTTGGATCTAAGTTGAACCGTTGTGGCTCAGGGGATAGAGCGCTCGCCTTAGAAAGTGGTGAACTTGTTTCGATCCTAAACATGGCTGGTCGACTCGAATTCTGAAGCTGGCTGCCACCGATCACTCTGACGCAAAATATCCTCACTGATAGACCAGGGTTGGCAAGTTTTTGACACATGACGGTTTTTACCGGTTTATACCATGGTTTTTACCGTCATGTCAAAAACCCATAGTTTTGAGAAAACTGTATTTTAATTTGAGTTTAACTGCTTATGATTCAAAATTAATTCATTTTTGGGCAATAAAATTAGAAAAAAAGTTGCTAAAAGATATTTAAGAACAGATTTTTGCATTTTCCCAACATGATTATATCAAATCATACTATTTGAAGTAAAATATTAGGATACTAAACAAAATTTTCAACATTTCCAAGCATCATTTTGTTTGGCATATTACATTACTGAAGAATGTCAAGTCATTCCTGACTTAGAGTTTGTTAGTAGTTACAAGTTTTGAAAGTTTTGTTTAGCTTATTTCTAATATTTAAGAAATGCCAAATTTTAAATTCTTCTTTTTAGTTCTTGAATTTATTAATAGTTCCAAGTTTTTTTGTTTGTTTGTTTATTTCTAACAATTAAGAAGTGCAAAATTTTGAATCCTTTGCAAATCAAGCTATAATGATAAAAGTAAGTATCACTATTTTCAATAAGTATATTACAATATTTCTGTATGAATGTATATCCTTCTATAAAAATGCATGTATATAGTTGCAAAATCAATAGCAATTGTTTACAACATTCATTTATAAGGGCAATTAAGTGAAAATAATATATTGTCCGCTATATGCCATAAATTAAAGAAAACAGTAGGTTTTTGACAGTTTTTACTGGTAAAAACACTGTTTTTACCACTGTCATGTCAAAAACCAGTTTTTGACGGCAAAAACCCAACCCTGTGATAGACGTTTCATGTGTTAGAGTCCATTTGCTGTAAGGCTAACAGTGGCAGGTTTTCATGGTTTTCCTTTCCATGCAACACAAATATGGGTTGGTCCTCCACGAAGGCAAGTTCTCAATGCCTGATCCAGGAGTTCCTTTGCCTTCTAGACTGGGTTCCAAAATTACAAGGCTACAGAGTTGAACATTAGTAGTCATAAACTCAAAATGTCTGTTCATGGATGGTTATAAAATTAAATATGAGTATGCTTCTCTAAAGAATCTATTTCCCTTGTTTTGCCAGTGAAAAGCTTATTTTTCAATTATCCTGGAGCTCCCATTTCCATATAAAAATAAACAAAAGATTTAAAAAATATAACTGATAATAGATTATAGTTTGGTTAGTGATACAGGTGGATGTTTGTATAATGTCTAATAATAATTTCATTCTGATGTTCTTGCTTCGAGTTTTTCATGTTATATTAAAAATTTATTGTGCACAAGGCAACAATAAAAAATAAGAGCAAAATCTTTAAATAACCTTTGATCTAATTATTGTATTTTCTCATTCTAGAACTTCGTGCAAAAGATAAAATTTTAAATTTAGAAAGCAGACATTTCTTTGTAACTTCAAAATAAGGGAGGTAGCATCAATCTTGAAAATGAGGTCTCTATTGTCAAGAAAACAATTTAAATGTTTTTAACATTAAATTTAAACATTAACATTAAAAGCTAAGTTAATTAAATTGGCATAAAATTAATGTTCCTTACAATTCAAAAATTTTTGACCATAAGTAAATTAAATGATGAAAAATAACAAACTAAAAAAAATAATTTTTTTACATGGATAATCTATTGTTAAGTGACTTACATAATTATCTTGAAATGTTTTTTGATTTTCTTCATTTGTTCTGAAGGCAAAATATGCAAAAATTCCTGTTTTAAACCATATTAAGACCATATTTTACGAATTGCTGTTATTCTCCATAATTCGAGGATCAGTGACAGTAGCACTTTTTTTCTAATATTGTGTTTTGTTAAATTCATTATTTTAACACGGTGTGATTAATATGTTATGTTACATAAAATAATGTTTTAAAAAGCTTTGTTTATATTAAGAGCCTTGGTCTAAAAATCACAGATGAACAAATTGCTGAAATGGAAGCCCATGTAGACAAGATAGATTTTCAAGCTGCCGCCAAGGAAGAAATGCTGACTAGACATGATGTTATGGCTCATGTGCACGTGTTTGCTGCACAATGCCCTAAAGCTGCACCAATTATTCATTTGGGAGCAACATCTTGCTATGTTGGAGATAATACAGTAAGAGCTAGTATATTGCTTTGAGGCATGTTTTTGACTTGAGACATTTTTATACGGTTTTAACAATAGATCTGTCCACCAAGTCAAGAACCTGCTTGCCAAAAATGTCAACGCATCTAGCATTTGTTAAATTAATGATATTTGCTATTGAATTAAAACTAGATAACAACAAACCTTTTACTGTGTTATATTATATTGTTAATTACTTAACTGTTCAAACATTTTTCTAGAGAACTATTTCAGTATGAAGTACTTAATTATTTTACGATTAACTACTTAATTATTTTATTACTAATAACTACAAATTATTAGCTATTTACTATGCACAATTTAGTATAATGGATCCTTTATTTTTATGTTTATAGCCTTGAAACATGCTTCGTTTTAAAAACTTTTAGTTTTTATGTTTGTGTTTAATTTTATTTATTAATTATAATTAAGTTGTTTACTATAATAAATAATTAAGATATTTACTAAAATATGGAAAAAATAATGATTCTAATAAAAAAAAATTTTTTTTGCTTATTGTGATTGCAACTTTTAAAAATTATGTAACGAAATAATCGAACTTAATTTTAAAATTATATCAAATACCATTAAAATGTTATAATAGGTTATATAGGTTTCAAAATTCCATGTGAAAAAGCAAATAATAGGAAGATAGCGATTATGTAAAAAAACTAAAGTAAATATAAAAACCTTGAAATTTTTTGTAGTTTATTGAATTTCATTAGTTTAAATTTAAATTATTCTTACGAAGAAATTAATGGAAGACAGACAATGTTGAATAAAGCCACAAAAAGGAATCATTTTAATTGTGTTTTTATCTAAAATAAAACATACCTTTAATTATTTTTGTTAGTTTGTATATACTTTTAATACTCATGTCTAAACCATTTGCTCTTTTTTTTTCTTCTATTTTTTCAGTTTTTCTAATATCCTTTAAGAAATACATTTCTTCTAAAAGAAATTTCTACCCTGAATAAAATAGTTGATAAAAAATGACTAAAATCAACAGCAACAACAAAAAAAAACCCAACTAATTTTATCTAAGATAAGACACATTTTTAGTAATTCAGGTGAAAAGTATGTTTTCAAATGTTTCTATGAAAAAACTGTCTTTAATTCACTAAGATTTTGTAAACTGAGAAGAAAAGTTTTATTGACCGTAGAATGAACATACATAGCGCATTTTGAACTATACAAAAAGTTTTACTCTAAGTTGATTTTTAACTTAGGGGCCATATGAATAGGTAAAATTACATCCTATTAAAAGAAAAAAAAATCTAAAACAGTTTATGTATCATAAATATGTTTTGAAAATAAGAAATATTGTTCAAATAGTATTTATATTTATGCATAAGTTTATAACTTATTTCTTGAATGTTTAATGATTTTAAAAAAAATTATTGAAATATTTATAAATAATTTATAGTGATTATTGAAGGTAAGGACCAGAATATTATATATCTGTTGCTTGATTGATACGTATATAGTTCAAACATTTAAAAAAAATTTTAAAACATGTATATAACTTTTGGCTTCTTTTTTTTTTCCTTCCAAAATAGATATCATCAAGGCAAAGCTCAAATATTAAAAAAAAAAAAAAAAAAAATCTTATGTAAAGATTCTTTAAAGTAAGAATGAGTAAGTCAAGAAAGAGGTTAAATCCATAATACAAAACAAATGAAATAAAACAAAAATACGACCACCGAAGCCGACGTCTTCAGGGGGTACCGGCCCCGGTAGCCATTAAAAACAAAACCATTTCTATTTGAGGGAGAAGCAAAAGCTTAAAATATCTCCCTCAGTACCCCGATGGTTTTGTATAGAGGTCCAGGAAAAACAAGATACATTCAAAAGAATAAACAAATTACGAAAAGAAAATCAATAAAAATCATCAGAAAATTAAAAACTCACAGTCACAGTAAGTTAAATCCATAATGTTATTTTTCTTTTTGCATATCTAGAACTAATTTTAAATTAAGTTTTTATTTTTATTTTTTACTGAATTGAAATTATTTGAATTATGTAAAAGAAATAATTTCAAATACCATCATCTATGATTAATTATAAATCCAATTAAACAGTTTTAAAAAAGTAATATTTTTTAGTAAAAAAATTTAAAAATAGTCATATTTTTAAATTATTTTTCAAGAACAATTCAATCATATTATTTCATAATTTGGTCTTCAAAATTGTTTACTAATTAAACTTGCCAAATGTGCCATGATGCCACATTTTTTTTTTTTTTTTTTTTACTTTTAATTTAAAACAATTCCTATCATTAATTCAATTAAACCTTTTTCTCTCATTAATCAAATTAATTAAAATAATAAATTATTGAAGTTATGAATGATAGTATTTGAGCTAATTACTATTCATTCATAATTGTTTTTAAAAGACTTTATTATTTACCATTTAAAAAATATATTTATTTATTTTAGATTTTTTTGAATATGTTAGTAGTTTTTTTTGTGTGTGTCTCTCTCTCTCTTTATATATATACGTGTGAGTGTGTGTTTGTTATTGCACATGCTATAAATTTTTTTGTGATTAAAAGATATTCTAATTCTATGTTTTATCTTTAGGATTTAATACTAATTAGAGATGCCCTTAACATTTTACTGCCAAAGGTATGTAAACTTCATTTTCTTTTATTACTTTTGAGTCTTTGTTTTTTAATAAAGGTATTTCTTTTTTCAATTATGTTTGATTTTTGTTTTGTGCATGCTATGATAATTGTAGAATTTTATGTGCAAATTTTGGGTGGAGAATATTTGTTATTTAAAAGTTTTTTTTATATAGATTTTTTTAGAAATATAAGAATGATTTAGGAATATTTAGAGCCGTAATTAAGAATATAAAAACAACATTTAAAGCCACAATAGTACATTTATCAAAACCTTGACTTGTAACCATCAGCAGGAATGTTACTGATGGAGCACTATTAGACATCAAACACAATTCGATTTTAAATTTTCTTATCAAAATAATTGAAAATTAAGTTATTACTTTTTTATGATACATAGTCTATTTTATTGGGATTCTGATTCCTGTGATTAGCTAATTATGTGAATTAAAACTTCAATGACATTTTGTTCAGTTCATAGTCATTTTAATTCACTTTTTTTAAAAAAAATTTTATAAATTATTTTTATGAAATATATTTTCTCGTAAAACAATAGCATATTATTCATTAAAATAAACTGATTATAAATTAAAAACTAAAATGATTGATAAAATAAGACTTTGATTTTATCTTTATGGATTACCACTATTCAGTTTTAGATATAGTATAACCACTTGCATTCGACTGGCGATTAAAATGTTAACTCCTGCCCAAATTTCAATAAAAAATATCTAAGGGTAGAATAAAAACTAATCTTCTACTGTGATACTTTTTCTCTGAATGATGAGAATCGCGACAGTAAAGAATAAGTGAGACATAAAAAATTCTTTTATTAAAATATAAAAGACTTAAAGAAAGAGAAATTTTATTTAAAATAAAATGTATTTATTTAAAAGATAGCCAGAAGAAAAAGACATGAAATGTTTCGTGAGGTTTTTTCTTATTACTGCTCTAGCCTCAGAAGTTATCAAAAATTTACACCAACCTGTATTTTTTCCTCAAAGACCATAGAACACCATCTACATATTTCATCCTCTATCACATTCATAGTCATACCTGCCAAGTCTCATGTTTTCTAATGAAGACTCCTGTATTTTACCACTATCTCCTGATTACTCGTATATTCTCAAATTTCCCGTATTTGTTGAAAGAAAAAAAAAAGAATTTTGCCGATAAAATATCCATTAGTGTCAAAAATACTTCTCTTATTCCTCAACTGATGGTGCTATTGCTAGTACAGGAGTATATTGAGTGTTTATAGTTTAAGTAATTTTAAATAATGATTTTAAAAAATCCTCTTTAGATTAGGATTTCTATACATATTTTTTACTTTGCTAAACGTAAGTGCTTATATTATTTCTAATTTTGACTTACATGATTATGCATGATGTATTAAAACTTTATGTAGCCCGAAAAATAACGTTAGTAAAATCTCCGTTCTTTTATTTCTCCAAAGTTGACAGGTATGCATAGTTTTTTTACTCCTCCCCAACTATAAAATAGCTCTTGATTTGAATTCGCATTTTATAAAATAGTTCAATTTATACTAAAGTTGTATTATGATTTGAAGTTTTCTGCAGAAAAAAAAATTAATCATTAAAAATTTGTAAGATTTGCCTTCGGCTAAGACTTTAGAAATTTAGCTAATAACTTCTCTCATAATCACCATATCAAAATCCTTTATAATCTTTGAACTACTGTTTCTTTTTTTAGCTTGCTCGCTGCATTGATAGACTCTCTAAGTTTGCTGAGAACTATAAGAACATGCCTACATTAGGATTTACTCATATGCAGTAAGTTTAGACAAAATTTATTCATTTGTATATTAAAAAGTGTTTTTACTTTCTATAAATTTATTTAATTAGTGTAAAAATTCAGAATTTCTCATTTTTCATTTCTTACATAATATGTAAATAATTATTTTTTTTAATAATGGCAAAATGTGTAAAATGTAAAATACATAGCTCTATTTGATAACCATGTACTTATAAGCGTTTCATATTATATAGATTAAATTGAACTATTCATTATGTAGATTAAATTGAACTTCTCAGGTTTGAACTATTCATTAATCTTTTGAATTGAACTAATAAAAATATAAAATTCAACTCTTGTCTATATTTAGTTCACTGCATTTTTTAAATAGATTTGGTGACATTATTACATATTTTCAAGCATAATTGAAAACTTTTTTGTATTGCTATTTGTTTTAACATTTTTATTTCATATTGATTATAGACCTGCACAACTTACGACTGTTGGAAAAAGGGCTTCCCTTTGGATTTCTGATCTTGTGGCAGATCTTATTAACATTCAGAGAGTTCGTGATGATCTTCGATTCAGAGGTGTAAAAGGCACTACAGGAACTCAAGCCAGCTTTCTTGCAGTGTTTGAAGGTAATCATGAAAAAGTAAGGCATTATTTTTACTAATTACTTTTTAGTTCTAAGCATTTAACAGTGGGGTACTGATTATCCAGACATTTAATTTAAGAAAAATTTTATAACTGTCGTTGAACAGCCAACCCAATTTTGGGTTTACGGCTACCAATGTTCATCTCTGTAAGCTTGTAATTTTGAACCCAATCCAGAAGACAAGGAAACTCCTGGATAATATATTAGGAGATATTTGCCTTTGTGGAGGACTTTTTGATGGAACTAAACCACATTTGCGTTACATGGAGAGGAACACTACGAAAACCTACGGTTAGCCTATCGGCAAGGACACTATAACCCACGATCCGTCTACCACTGAGGATATTTGAGATCAGCACTGTGGTTGGTGCGAGGTGCGTGTGGAATTCAAATCTATCAGTCGGTGCCAGGATTCGAACCCAGTTGATCTCATTGGCGAGCGCTCTATCCTCTGAGCTCCACGGCTCATTATCCAGACATTGTGGAAGTGCTTTACTTTTTCTGCTGACAACATTAAATTTTTAAACATTCATATACTAAGTGCAGTAATAATATTTGCCTTAAAATTCTATCTCTGTGGATAAGAATTTTGTTTGTTAAAATATAACTATAAATATTTTAATCTTTAATTTGACTACTGTTGTATTAAACCTATGAAAAATATGGTAACACTTTTATGTATAAACTAATAAAATATCATTCTTAATTTTATTTGCACAATTTGAAATTCAATCACATTAACTAATGGACAATTTCTAATCTCTACTTGAAGTATGAAAATAATTTTAATACCGTTCGATATCTTTGTAATTTTAATATTAAGAGATAAAGATTTGGTGTCTGAAATATTGGTTTAGTAATTTTTTTTTTTTAAATATCATTCATTCATGGTGACTATACCTTAAAAAATATTAACCATAAATTCATAAATAATAAATTAATAGAATAAAATTATTTTTTAATAGTAATTAAATTATTATTAACTGTAAATTTCACACAGTTTATTATTCATTAAGACTGTAATTATTTTCCGTACTTATATATAATTTAGGCTAATTTCATCATTTACTTTTTTAAGGTTAAAGAACTCGATAAGTTAGTGACAGAAATGGCTGGTTTTAAAAGGTATTGTAAATGTTTTTATTACTTTATGTGTGCACACTGTTATAATTTTTACAACACTTATTTTATTTCTCTATGTTGTAGGGCCTATACTGTGACTGGACAAACATACAGCAGAAAGATTGATTGCTTTGTAGTCTTTAGTTTAGCTAGCTTAGCAGCAACTGTTAGTAAGGTAATAAAAATATTTCCCTGTTGGCAATAGTTAACAAACATATTATCTAATAAAACATAAATCTAGTAGAACTTTATGTTAGTTGAACAAAATTAATTATATCATATGTTACATTTTTTTAAATAAAAGGGGGGATGACTTACTTTATTTTTTATTTAATCAAAGAATGAAACTAATTTACAAATTCAGAAACAGATAAAATAAGTAAGTAACATTTGAAATAAAAAAAACAAAATAGAAGAGTGCTTAAAGCAGCTAAATCCAAATTTGTTTCATTTTAATTTATAAAGTCAGAAAAACAATTCTAGCAGAAAACAAAAATTATATAATTTTAAGATATGTGTTTTACCAGGACAGCACTCCATCAAGGGACTTACTGCCTGCTAACACACGAGAGCTTTTCTGTTGTCGGCGGTTAAACCAAAAATTGGCAGTTTCCTGAGGCCCCATAATGAAATGTAAATGCAAAGAAAAATAAATGACAAACAATAACAGTTATAATTTCCTGTAATTTATAATTTCCGTCTGAGGATTTAAAATGCAAAAAAAACCTAATATTTACTGATAACTAACTACTACTGTAATTTACTACGTCAGTAATTTACTACTAACTACTGACCTAATATTTCATTTTCATAGTTTAGCAACTAAAAAAAAAAGAAGCTGTGCAGTAATTTATTTTTAATTTATTTTCATTTTATTGCAGATTTGTTTAGACATTCGATTATTGGCAAGTCGAAAGGAGATTGAAGAACCCTTTGAAAAGACGCAAATAGGCTCAAGTGCGATGGCATACAAACGGAATCCTATGCGCTGTGAGCGTGTGTGTTCCTTAGCCAGGCTTCCAATGGGGGATCTTTTCATTGCCCTCATGACAGCACAAAATCAAATGATGGAACGGACTTTGGATGACAGTGCTAATAGGTATTTTCTTCTTTCTTTTTTTTAAATCACATTTTGCCCTGATTTTTAGAAATTTGTTTAGATATTCCTGATTTCTATGTATGTTCAGGACATGTCATTTTTTAAAAATACAAACGTACTGCTGCCGACGCTACTGGATTTTGCCAGTTCCTCCTGCAGGGTGCGTAGCACTTTTAAAAAGTGCTTATTTTCAATTTTCGTTTTTTGCAAACCCTTAAAGGTGCTTTTTTCATAGGGTGTTTTTAAAATGTGCTTTATTTTTCCTTTTCCAAAATGAGATTTTTTCTTTACCATATTTATATTCGCCACCAATTATGCAAAATAACATTGTTCTATACAACGTTTTCAAAATAAATTCAACTCCAATCTATTTCGTCGGTCTGTGGCTTATAAAAACGCCATTTGTTTTACATGTTTGATGAAATACTTGCGGATCCACGTGTGTGTATGCTGAGCTGGATTCAGTGGGAAGGATTTTTGCCCTCTCATGTGCAACTCTGCAGCATTTTGCAAGAGATTCTCAATTTCAGGATTCAATTAGTTTTGAAATGATAATTTAAAAATACTTCATATTTATAATAGGTAATAATTATCCTTATGCCAAAATTTAGCGTTTTTGACAATTGCCAAGAACTATGTTAAAAGTTTTTTTTTTTTTTACATGACAGATAAAGTCGCTAATTGTCAAAAATTTGTCAACTCTGCCTAATTATATTTTTTTAAAGTGCTTAAAAATATTTTTTGAGTACCTAAAAGGTGCTTATTTTTTGTTGAAAAATTTGACTACGCACCCTGTCCTGCTCTACTGGTTTAATAAAAATTCTCCTGGTTTTTGTATATTTTAGAAAATTCCCTAATACTGAGTAAGTTTTGTTTAAAAATTGCAATTGAAATGGAATCCTTGTGCAGGTGCTTGTTTGAATATTTAAATAAGTGTCATTAATACTTAATAAAGCGAGTCTCTTTTATAAGATTCAATTAACTATCTTTGATGAATTAAATGCCTATTACTATTCAAATTTAAGACTAAACATAATACATAACATTTCAAGTTGTTTTAATGTTAATCATAACTGGAAAAATTTTGCAGTTCTTTTATTTTAAAGTCTATAAAAATCCCTAAAATTCCCTATGTGTAAAATATTTTGTACAAAATGCTGTACTATATCAATTATTGATAAAAGGGAAATTTTTTTTAAAAAAGTATGTTTTTTAATGAAAAAGTATTTTTTGAATAAATTCTAGAAATTAAAAGTATTTCATTTTCTGCAAATATACTAATTTTTTTGATTTAAAAATTTAGTTCTAGAACACTAACGTTTATATAAAAATTATGGTATTTTCTACCAACTTGTCTAAGTGGATCAAGGTATATGACAATTAAGTTATATAATAAAATTTTAGTCTTATTATTAAAAAAATTTTGTTCTTATTTAGTCAACTATTTTCATAGTTTTTGGCAACTATTTTTGTGCTTTAGGCTACTAAAGGCAACTATTTTGTTCATTTTTTTTCTGTGGCAACCCTCATTTCATCATCTGATGCACTTTTTTTATGCCATTCTGAAGAAAATTTGTTGATATACTTACATTAAATTTTGTTATTTAGGCGTATCACATTACCAGAGAGCTTTTTAGCAGCAGATGTGTTTTTAAATACCCTTCAAAACGTGTTTGATGGCCTTGTTGTCTACCCTAAAGTTATTGAGAGACATATCAGAGAAGAACTACCTTTTATGGCTACAGAGAACATTCTTATGGCCATGGTGAAAGCTGGGAAAGACAGACAAGTTAGTATGTTTTAATTTTAAAAACTGGTGGTTTTGTAAATGTGTACAGTAGGTCTAGGCGATACATCGGAAAATATCGATGTTATGTAATCATTGCCGATCCAATGTTTGGATTACCAATTTTTCGTCGCATCAGATATTGCGATTTACCAAGATACATGAGATTATGAGCATTATTTCTAATAGTACAACGATGGTTTCAAATGCGTACGATGAGGTCTTCTCCCGACCATGAAATAGATAACCTCAAATGCGCTCGACAAGGTCGTTTCCCGACCATTTAAGGTAGGGGTGACTGGGAGGTTAAGTTCATTTCAGCAGCATCTGTTGCTAAGTTTTCTATCTTTCTCAATTCATCAGCAAAGTTTTTATTTTTTAATTTTGTTTTTGTAACCATCGTTGAACAACCGATGCCAATTTTTGGGTTTACGACTAGTAATGTTCAACTTCATAGCTTTGTTATTTTGAACCCAATCCAGAAGACAAGGGAACTCCTGGATCAAGTATTGGGAGAAATTTGCTTTCGTTAAGGACTTTTTGATGGAATTAACCCGCCTTTTCGTTACATGAAGTGGAAGACATCCCACGGTTAACTTGACGGCAAAGGGACTTTAACCCATGATCTGTCTAACACTGAGGACTGAGGATATTTCGCGTCAGCACTGTGATCGGTGCAAGCTACATGCAGATTCGTATCGACCAGCCATTGCTGGATTAGAATCCGGTTCACCTCATTGGAAGGTGAACGCTCTATCCCCTGAGCCATCACGGCTCTATTTCTCTGTTTATGAAAATTTTTATAAATGATCTGAATAGGCATTTTGATTTTTATATTCGTAATTACGTATTTAGTGACCTAGGCAGCAGCGAACTAACTTTCTTGCATAATTCCTGTCTTGCATAATTTATTCAATTTTTTATTTTAGATGTATATTGTAATTTTTTTTAAAGTATAATTTATTGATTACTAGATGAATTTATAGCATTTTTTGTTAGGTAACTGAGGATTCACAAGAATATACTTGCCTCAATTTATCAATCAAAAAGTGCAAGAGTATAAAATTACACAATACCAAATGCAAATTATTAGTGTGTAGTAACTCCGCCCAGTGTTAGTGTCCTCCCCTTCTTTATGGTGCATTCAAACTAACTTTTAGGGTTCGAGCCTTCAATAATCAACAAATGTTTCTGGAAGGCTCTTATATCACATGAAAACATGTCAGGTTAACCATGGAAGGTTTTCTTGGTCTTCCTTTTTATGTAACTCAAATGCGGGTTAGTTCCATCAAAAAGTCTTCCAGGAAGACAAATTTCTCCCTACACTTGACCTTGTCTTCTGGAATGAGTTCAAAATAAAAAGGCTACAAGGGTGAACATTAATAGTCATAAACCCAAAAATTGTGTCAACTGTTCAATGACGGTTATTTCAATTTTAATTACATTTTAATTTTGATAAATTTATTAATTTGTTGATATTTTCAAGATTTGCCATGAAGAGATAAGAGTCCTTTCTCAGCAAGCAGCCGAAGTTGTTAAAATGGAAGGAGGTGATAATGATTTAGTTCAGCGGATCCGATCAAGCGAATTCTTTGCTCCAGTCAGAAGTCAATTAGATGATCTCTTGGACCCAAAAACTTTTGTTGGTAGAGCTCCTGAACAGGTATGATAATGATTTAGCTTTTATTATTGCATGTAATTTGTATATCTGGGTTGCCACTCCACAGGGAAAGCCTGAAAAATACAGGGAATTTAAATATCACCTAAAATAACAGAGAAAATGCAGGGAATTTTGAGTTTTTCTTTAGAAACTAGGAAAATACAGGGGATTTTGTCTGCTATTTTCGTCTTTTATAAATGGTGACCACACTAAGTGCAATCTATGGAATATTTAAGGATGATATTTCAGTTATATTCAGGGTATCCGCGCACCTGGAAAGTCATGAATTTTGGTATTGAACAAAATTTTTTATGAAATGTCATCATTTCAACTATTTTTTAAAAAAAATCATGGAATGTCATGGATTTTGGTCGCCGAAAAATTTTCTTTTTAAAATGGAATTGCCCACTCCAATTTTTTGTTCTTCTGAATATCTGAATTCGTAACAAAATCCCCACTCACAGTCATATTTTATTACACTATAAAATGTTTTTATCATGTTCTTTAAAAATTATGATGTTCTTTCAAAAAATGAAAGAAAAACCTTTCTAGAGCAAATTATCTTTTAAACTTCTGTGATTTCAGAATTATTATAATTATTTTTTTATTTTATCAATTTAAAATTCTAGCTGAAGCAATCCAGTCATTGGCGAATTTTTTTAAATTCAGAAATGAGAACAGAAAAATCAGGAGCATTTCTTTTCTTTCGGATGAGCAAAAAAAGTATCTTTCGAATATAATTCTGCAGAAAAAAATAAATAATTAATTGGCTTTGTATTTTTTTCAAGCTATTTTATTGCTTCAACTCTTTCTTTACTCTATTTTTTAAATTTAAAATCTATAAACATGAAGATGCAGAGTATAGCAGTTTTTTTTATACCTATCATTTCAATTAATGTCATTATAATGCTTTTTTAAATTTATTTTTGTGTTTTTGTTGACGAAAATAGTAACTTCGTTAAGTCATTAAAAACTCTTGGAATTAGTCATGGGAAGTCATGAATTTGAAAATCTAAAATGTAGCACATACCCTGTATATTAAACTAGTTAATTTACTATAGCATTATTTGTTTTAAGTATGTTCAGCTGTTCCTTTTTTCCTTAAGTTTTTTCAGCAATTATAGCTAGTGTAATTATCCCAGTACAGCTCATACAAGAATCCAGTGATTGTGTTTTTTCTCTTAATATATTATGTATAATATGTACAGGAAATTTTTTTTCCCGGTTTGAGTGGCAATTCTGTATATGTTTTATGTAGTTCTTGTGTGTATCATCGTGTTTTTCTTGAAGGTTTATAGAAAGAAATGCACATTCCTTGCATTAAGACAAATAATGAATGTAGGGTGCATGACTTTTTTAGTTTTAATTAACTTTTAACACCACCAAACACTGTTCTCATGTCAAATGATACACTAAAACTGATCTGAACTAGTTTGATGTTCTAAAAATAAAATTATTTTCTTTTTATTTGCTCTTTTTACAACCATAGTTTTTAAAATTTTTATTTTATTGAATTTTTTAAATTTTAAAATTGCATATTTTTTAGGTAACAAGACTCAAGAACGTAATACTGTAATAAGTGCAAGTCATTTTTTTATGAAGTTAATGTTAAATATTTCTGTTGTATGAAAATATAGCCTTTAAGGGAAAACAATTGCTGGAAGTCATTTTGGGATAAAATTACAAAGCATAAAGTTTTAGCATTTGTCCCTATTTATTTTTGTATTAAAAACTCTATTTTTTTAAAATTTAATTTATTTGTCATTCTCTTGATTTTTAACTAGGTTCCTTTATTGTAATTTGGCTTTCATTGTAATTCAAATAATAGCAACTTTTAAACAAAAGAATTGTGATTATAAAAAAGTTTCTGAAACATTGCATGAGATGATGTTGGTTTTTTAGGATTATTAACCTCGTGTTCAATGCTGTTATTTTTAGATTTTAGCAGTAAAAAGATTTATTTTTAATTTTTAGTGCTTAATTTTTAAAACTACACTAATGTAGTAACCATATTTGCAAACTCAACTATGAACTTAGAGGAACTCAATTTGCTAATTTATAGTTCTGCAAGAAAATTTCTTAATTTTTATTATTTATTTTGTATACTTGATTAATTAAACAGCAAATTTTTAAAGTGATTTAAAAAAAAAATTTGTTACAAGTTTATAAGTTTTTTTTTTTTTTTTTTTTTTTTTTTTTTTTTTTTTTTTTTTTTTTTTNTTTTTTTTTTTTTTTTTGTATGTTTGTCAGGCTTATAATTTCAAGTTTTTCCTCATTATTATTAATTACATCTCTTTAGAAATTGTATTTCTAGAAATAAACCTTAAACTAAACAATGGTGTTTCATAACAAGGTTCATATGCCTCAAGGAAAAAGTGAAGAACTCAGGGAACATTAAATTAACTTAAAAACTATGGGAATATTCTAAAATGTAACGTTTTGCTGAAAACCTAAAAAAGAGTTCAAAATCAGTAAAAATTAACATTTTAGGACATTTAATACCTTTTTATCGAATTTTTTCATCATATATATATATATTAAATTCCAACACAAGATTAAAACTACGAAAAAAAATTATTTTTTGTTACGTATGTATGAATAATGTTTTTAAGATGCAATATTACTTTAATGAAAATTTTAATTCATTTTTTTAATCTAATGGCTTTTATTTATTTTTTCTTCAAAATTTAGTAATTTATGTAAATAAATCTTTTGCTTTCAATTCTTTATAATGTTTAAAAATATTTAAACTCAAAAGCTTGATTTTGAGGTATATTAATATGTAGGTTTATTAAAATTTTGTATTAACATAAACCGATATTATGTAAGAATGATCATGAATTTTTATTGGTATTAATGGATGTGTTTTTTAAGATTTTACTTTTTTCCCCTTCAATATTGTTCTTGTGCCCCCCCCCCCCCCNTTCTTGTCCCCCCCCCCCCCTGCAATTGATGCTGTAATGTAACAAGCATAGTTTAACAAAACTGAACTCAGAGCAGATATTATTAAAAAAATTTTTTCGAGGTATAGTTGATCTATATATCTTGATCAAGTTAAGCATGATCTATAATGGGTGTTTTTCTTCTGATTTCTTTAAAAAAGTAATAGTTTTTTTTTTATTCCCTATTTAAGAATTTGTATATTAAGTTTTGAAATAAATTTTTAGCACTCACATCATATTTTCTGTTAGTTGTGGCTGTGTGGTATTTTGTAGCTGTGTGCATTGTTTTTTGGAATTGTTAACATTCTCCCAGTTTCAAATTTTTCAAAATTTTACATTTCTAGTGATGTTTTAAAAATAGCAATGTTATACCTTTTTTTTTTTACATTTCTTGAAGTCCCTTATCACTGCTAATAATTTATTTTGTTTTAAGTCCGAAAGTTAAATTAAAAATTATCCTTTAATTATTTGTTTCTGCGATTGTTATTAAATCGTCACATGAATTTAATTAAATTCCGTTCAGCAATTAAAAGATCTGTAAAAAAAAATTTTTTATAGACCTGTTTTTTTTTTTTTTTTTTTTTTTTTTTTTTTTTAAACTATTTTGTGGTTGTATAATAAAATGTTCATAAATGTATTTCTTTTTTTTTTTTAAATAGGTTACTGAGTTCCTTGAAGAAGAAGTTTATCCTCTACTAGAGCCTTATAAAAATGTTTTAGATGTGAAAGCTGTACTTAAAGTATAAATTATTATCAAATTAGAGCTATGTTATCAAATATATAATTTTTCTACAAATTTATCTGAGCATTTAATTCTAATAAAACGATCAATATTGAAAGTTTTATAAATTAATTTTCTTTTATTGTTCATTTAACATTTGGTCAAAAAAGTAATTGTGACCTGATGAAATACATCATTAATCATTTTTAATCCATTCCAGTGTAATTTCTTCATGGTTTCAATGGAGGAAATTTTCTATTTAAGAAAAAAGATTAAAAAAACATTAATTGCTTACACTTATTACGATTTTCATACATTATTTGTGAAAGAAACCTATTTCAAATTGCATTTATTTTAAAAATATATCATTTATTTGTTAAAAGGTTTGGATATCATTACAAATTTTGCTGCCTTGGTGACACCAAAACGATTTCTTGTTTGATTATGTTAAAAACATTCTTTACAACCCTGCAATTGAAAATACAATTACAAGAATATTTTTGTCTGCATTTTTTGATAGGTTAAATTATAAATGTCAAGAACACTCTTTACTGTCTAGTAGTTGAACATAGAGCTATAGTCTATACCATGAACATCATCAACATTTTTTGATAGATTAACATATAAACTTTTTATTCAAAAAATAGTTATTGTCTATCTGACCAAAAAAAATCTCGCCTACTACCAATACAATACAACAATCTATAACTGCCAATACAGTAATCTATTCCAATTCACTAGTATATACGACATGTTTACTCGATTCTATCTTAAGGTAAATTAAGTTTGACATTGTAGATAACTCCTCTTCCCCACATTGGTGACATTCGGACGTGACCTGAACACGCCTATCTTGACAGTAATGTTCACTTCGATTTAAACATGCCTACTTCAATGGATGGTACACATTGAACAGTTGACTTGGTATTTGTGACCGCAACATTGTTCTCCTCGCTCTGTTGCTACTCAGTCTTGATCACACACAACTGGTAATAGCAACACAGGAGCAACCATGTACACGATCGTGAACTTCATACAGCTCTCACAACCAGCACTTAAAATCCAGTGAACTTAATTCAGCTCTCCCAGTCTTTAATAAAATGACAATGAATCAACCAGTGATATCCATTCGTCAAATTCAGTCCCACATTAAATTCTGGTGGGGGAGTTATGTAGTGTAACTACCACTACAATAATCTATTCCAATGCTCTATTTTATAAGACGCATTAACTCAATTCTATCATGAGGTACCTTTAGATAGATGAAGGTTGACATTGTTGATAAGTCCTCTTTCCCACAAGTCTATTTGCTACTACAGAACTAGAAAAAGCAAATTTCAGAGCTGTTGTTTTTTTTTTTTTTTAACCTTTTACACGAAATTTCGTTGAAATATTCAATACAGACAGTACAACCTTAAAATTTAGTAAATAAAGTCAACTGGGCGTAATTTAAGGAAACAAAAAAAAATTCTTTGGTTACTCTAAATCTGTGTTTCCCAAACTTATGACTATTGTGTACCCCTTCTAAATTTTTCGTAATGCTGTGTACCACTAATAAAAAAATTAATGTATTTTTTTAAAAATATGTTTATTTTTATTTTTTGGTATAAAATTTTGTTAATAAGTTTATTTGCATCAGTGAGAAGGATGATATTGTTTTTGCTGTGATAGCAGTTCATCATAATTTGGTTCTCTTGTGGTCAATTTTAGTCTGAGATGTGATTCCACGTACAATAATCTATTTCTTTTTCGAATTAATGTCCACGAAAGCTGAAAAAGCGACTTCACACAAATATGAAGTAGGAAAAGGCAAAATATATTTCTAAACTTTTTCTGTTAAAACTGGATACATATTTTGCATTTGCAGCCAGAATGATATTAAAAAACACTCCTCATGTTTATTTTTCAAGAAGGATAAAAATTTTATTTTATAAAAATAAGAATTTATTACAAACTTTTACTATAAAAAAAATTGCACAAAAGTTGAAAATCACTACTGCCTGTTGACACTACTAGTTATTAACTGTTGACTCTGCAAAAAATAACCAATAGAAAAATACGTAATCGTAAATTTTCATGGCTAGCTTTGTTTTTAAATAAAATTCTCTGAAATTTTCGTTTGTTGCACATAAGAACACGTACCCCCGCTAAACTGTTCCCGTACCCCTGGGGGTACGCGTACCACACTTTGGGAAACACTGCTCTAAATAAAAAGAAATTATATTTAAATAATATTTGAGATTTATTATTTTTCAATATCACTTAATTGAACAGAGTATCTATTAAAATATGAATTTTTTTGTTTTGTTTATTTTTTTAGTACACTGCATTCATATTTTGGGTTTAATGTACAAATAACACAAAAATAAAGTGACACAGAAAATTTTAAAATGACTTTGTACTAATGTCTGTTATACTAGGTATAATAAGTGACGTTATTATGACCAAACCTACTTTAGGTAATTGAAAAGCTGTAAAATACCTTCATAACACAAATTTTGAAACCTGAAGAAATTCTGCTCTTTACAAAATTTTGTGTCAGATAGATCTCTTAAAACTTACGCACTAAACAAGGCAGCAATATTAGTCTGGAATCAATCATAAAATTATTTAAAATACTTTTTAGACATATATAAAAACACAAAAATATACACTTAAGTTTTTATTATTTACAGAAAACTGGAATTTTTAGAGCATTAGAAATAATAAAAAAATTATCAATTTCCATTTAATTTGTTCAAGTTGAATTTTAAGGAATCAAACATTAATTTCACAATTCCTGAAACAAGAGCCGTGATGGCTCAAGGGATAGAGCGTTCGCCTTCCAATGAGGTGAACCAGGTTCGAATCCCATTGACGGCCGGTCGATACGAATTCTGCATTTAGCTTGCACCGACAACAGTGCGGATGTAAAATATCATCAGTGGTAGACGGATCACTTGTCAGAGTCCCCTAGCCGTCTGACTAACCGTGGGAGGTTTTCGTGGTCTTCCTCTCCATGTAAAGCAAATGCTGGTTAGTTCCATCAAAAAGTCTTCCACAAAGGCAAATTTCTCCCAATTCTTGATCCAGAAAATGTCTTGTCTTCTGTATTAGGTTCAAAATTACAAGACTACGGAGTTGAACATTAGTAGTCGTAAACCCACAATTGGGTTGACTGTTTAAAGACGGCTATACAGTTAAGCAGTTGATAATTCTTAAACTAATAATTTAATTTTAGTTGCCTTTTAATTGCCTTCATAATTTCAAGTTTATTAGTCTTATAGATGGTGTGCAGCAAACACAACTGTAAAGCTAAATAAAGTTAAAATAAATTTGCAAAAAAAAGAAAAAAAGCAATTGAAATTTTAATAACTTTCAAACAAATTGGAATTTATAAAAAAAAAAAAATTTTTGCTAAGTTCATAAACAATAACCTTTCAGCATGCCAAAATTTTAATTCTATAGGTGCATTCCTGCGACCTGTAGAGAGACTTGTATGTTGCTTTTTTTTCCCTACAAGTTTAACAGTTAATAATCCTCTAGATAATTATCAAATTCTAATTTTTATTTCATTGTTTTCCAGTACTTTTTTTCTACGCACATTCGTAATTTCTAATTCTTTTAGTTTTTTCGCAACGAACAAAAATGTAGCATTAAGTTGTACACTCAAAACAGCTGCTCTTACGATTTTTAATAGAGGGTGAAAAAAGATTTAGCTATTTTACTTAGATATTTTATTGTTTATGATTGATTGTTATGTTTTAATTGTCAGTTACTATTATTCATGGGTCAGATCTTAAGATTAGATAAGAAAAACTGTAAATTCTCTGCTATGAATTGTTTTTGCAGTTGATTCACAAAAACTTGAACATTGACTTTTTAATTATTAAAAAATTCTTAAATTACTAACAGCATATATTTTTAGGCTGTGTTTAGAAAAATACGGTGAACCTGATGCATTGTAAGATATGCTCAGCTTAAAAGACACAATACCATTTATATCTGCAATTTTTATATCTTATACCATAGTTTTTTAGGTATATTAATTAAACACTTTACTGGTATGCGTACTATTGTTAATTAATAACATGATGTCTTATTGCCTTTAGGATTCGATATAATATTAAAATCTTTAATCAGGAATGAATGGGTGATACTTTCTCTTGCAAAACTTGCTTTCTCAAAAGCGGCGTAAAGCGTTTTTCAAGTTGTCTTCTGTGCAGACAGGATTTTTTAATTTCTTTTAAATGATCTGATTTTTCACAAATTATTTTATTTTAATGAAACCCATCAAATAAAACTAAATTTTAAAATATTGTAGGGGATTTACCCAAGATGCATGTTTCCAGCTTTTTTCACAGGAAACCAGCTTTTTTTTATATATACGTTGTCCCTCATCTGAAACTATATAATCTCCAGACTGGTATGATTTTTTTTTTTTTTTTGCTTACTTAAACTTTTCATGGGATTGTGTTGTGCGTCAATGATTATTCAATTGATACTTCTAGAAATAAAAACCTATTATTAAAAAAAAATCCATAATAGTTTATTTTAAAAATAATAAATATTTTGTTTTAAATCAGGTGTTTTTTTTTTTCCACACAATAACTCTAATCAAAGCTCAGATAAAACAAATTAATAATATTTAATATTATTTAAAAACCATATTATAATTAAAGTACTTAATATTTCTAACTAAAATAATAATACAATTATTACAATCTAAGAAAAATCCTAATTTTTATTCAGTATCAATATTTTCGAGAATTAGTAAAGATAAAACTACTATTTATCAGCTAGATATCAAATAGAGGATAAGTTAATTTAGATTGCTTGAAATAGTCTATTATTTAATAATTAAAAAATCAGATTGAATGATAACTTATTCTAAATTACTCTTGGTAAAACAAGTATTTCTTCATTATTTCTATACACAAATTGTATGTTTAATAAGTTTCAAAAGCATTTGCATTTAAATAAACATAAAGCAATTTAAAGTGTAATTTAACAATTTATTATGTAATAAATTGTTTTACATACACCTAATAGAAAGATATAATTTAAAAGTTTCACTTCATTTTAATCCATATTTAGTCTTTTTATTTATTTTTAGTCTATTTTGAACATTAAATGATAAAAATTATTTCATTTTATATGAACAGCCGAACCAATTTTTTGAGTATTCCATGGCATGAAGCAAAGACAAACTAACTATGCATCGAAATTGTCAGGAACACGAAACAAAAATACATCACGGTTACAATAAAATTCATAAACAAATAATAAATCTAAGTAAAGTGCAAGTACCCAATAGGATATCTGCAAGTGACGGATGGTGGGTGTCTCGATCCTGATTGGCTATTGAAACGTAGCATTTGTTCACGGTAGCAACCGTTCTTTTCATTCTATTTCGAGTAAGCCAATACCGTTAAGTATCAATTCTCTTTAGTGACACATTCTATATTCTTTCACAAAGATTTAAATTCTTTCAATATTTCTTACTTAACACAATCACGGACACGAAGCCATGTAGAACATAAACTAATTATGCCTTTAAGTTGCCAGATACACGAAAGAAAAATATATCACGGATACAATAAAATACAAAAACGAATAATAAATCTAAGTTAAGTAGAGGAAGTTGATGAGAAAGAATTATATTTCAACTCATTCAATGTTCGATACGGCACTGTATTTAATTAACTTATCGTTAATTAACATTCTAACTTATGTAGAGAAACTTAGCTCAACTTTAATACGTCATTTTGCTGATGAAGATTAGCTGGCGCTGACGTCATAGGACACATGTGTGGATATGGGAGGTCTTCTTGAAGTGCAAGTACTTAATTGTAATATTTTTTTTTTTTTGACAAAATGTTATTTTTGTAGAAAATATAGCCTTTGAAAAAAAAAAAAAAAAGCAATAAGGGATGCGAAGCAATTATGGAAGTTGGCGAGCAGAGCCTTTTAGTCATAATAAAAAATTAATTTAATCGTCGTCTTGTAAATTGTAATGATCGATTCCGATATTTTTTATACATAAATAGCTAGAAAAAAATATGTGGGATTCTTTAATCTCCATAAGATGTAACGAAGTTTCCTCCAACCATGGTTTAAATGATCACTATTTTGATGCTATAATTTTTTAAAAATTAGATAAAAAGCTATATTTAAGTTCAAACAATAAGTCCCTTAAATGTTCTTTTTCTTACTCTTAAGATTTTTAAAGAATTAAAAACAACTGCATCTAAAGAGAAAATAAAAATCGCTTTTAACATTTCTAAAGAATTCACAACGGGATCATAAATTCTATTCGAATATATCAGCTTTGTCTAATTTCATAATTTCGCATTTTTCGTCCACAAATCGACCAGCAAATGAGAACAAGTTCAAACAGGAATTTTCCTGCTGATTATGTTTTTAGATAGCAATTCATCTTTAGAAATATGTTGTTGTTGTTTTTTTTTTGTAATTTCCCCTTTCGGATTTTGGTTTAAAAAAAGTTTTTTTTATTTCTTTTAATTTCATGAGAATCACACATAAACTTCTTAAAAGTTTAAAACCAGATCTGGATTGTTGGCCATCTAACTAGAAGAAAAAAAAGAGAGAAAAAAATTTTATCTTAAAAATGTCATAGTTTAAGTGTTCTATCTTCCAAAACCTGTTCGATATCAGAAAAATAATTGCCTCGTCTAATATCTTCAGGCGTCTGTCTTCGAGCACCGCTGCTCTTTTCCTTTCTGTGAAATCATCTGTAAAAGCCCGCATCCATTAGATAACTTGAGATTTTCTTTTTTTTTTTAAAGAAAAACCCTCAAATGTAACGCCAAAGAATAAATGGCCAGCATTTTCTTTTTAAAGTAATAGAAAAATTCGAATCATTTAATATTGACGCATGAAAAAGTGTGTGCCATCTGATTATTAAAAGGTTTCTGTCGCTTAAGAACATATTTTATTTTGAATACCAGTTTTTCATACGGGTAAAAAAAAAAAAATCCATGAATTGGTATTAATCAACAATATCAAAATTGTATACTAAACAGAAAAACATATGGCGACAAAAAGGATGCAGCTAAAGTAATTCCTATATAAAAAGATATGTATCTATAATAATTCAAACATACAAAGCTATATAGCTATAATAGTTCCAATATATAAAAAAAATGTAGCTATAATAGTTCCAACATAAAAGGATCGACCTAAAACAAGCGGAATCGAGTTGCGTAATGCGGACCGATAAAGACTAATTCAGGCCCAAGGCCCACCAAATTTTCCGGGCACCTTTCAAAATATTTTGAAATAAAATTATTTAAGAGAAGTCCTAACAATAAAAAAGAATCAATCTATTGAATTGCATGATTCAAGAGAAACATTCTAAAAAAATTTGAAAGCAGTCAATTGAAGATTTTTTTTTCTAAGATAAATTTTACGCATCTATCGAACGCATGAATCATCAGAGTAAAGTATAAAACAAAAAAACAATGTTAAGTCAAAATAAAAATAGTTTACTGACCACAAACAATTGAAATCAGTGATTTTTGCTATAAAAGTCACTGATTAGCTGAATTATTTTTTATTGTAAGATGTAATTATTTTTTTTATAGTAAGCTGTAATTATTTTTAATTTAAAATTAAACCAACACAAAGCAGCCTACTTGTGGCAGCACTAGCCTACCTTTCATTAGATTTAACGATAAGTTCAGCATGTATGCTAAGATTTGAAGAAAATCTGAAACAAAAAAAACAAAAAAAGCATTTTTTGAGAAAAACTGTTTCTTAAAAAAATGAGTAATATTGAGAACTCTTTGCTAATTTTTGAGGCCCCCAGAAATTGTGGGCCCTAGACCCATGCCTATTGGGCCTAGGCGATAATCAGGCCCTGGTAATGCCCGTCTTTGATATCAATTTTTAGTATCCTTGTTTAGAGAAGTTAAAAGAAAAAGATGCACATTAGGGCGTAAAATTGTATTTAAAAAAAACTTAGAATACGCCATTGACATAAATTTTTTTCATTTAAATAAATGTATTCTAGAGTGCATTTTGCTTCATTTTCTACAAATGATTATAATGTAAACACCTACAATTTGGAGGAAAATGGCAACCGATACAAATTTTTTTACTTTCTAATTAAGTTTTAAGGTGCTCAACTCCCACTTACTGTTCAATTTGGGAATTATTGTTCAATTAAATTAATATGAGCAAGCTTTGTGATAAGTCATAATGTCACTAAAAATGCTTTACCCTAACCAACTGTATTTAGTATTTGAAATAAGCTAAAGAAAGTAATAATTGAGAGTTCTGAATTACAGAGCACTAGAGTACAGCAACTTTTAAAATGGTTATGACTAGAGCCCGGATTTTGATGACCTAAAAAATCTCAATTAATGCCCTTAAAAAGTGCAAAAAATGCCCTTATGAACTGCAAAAAATGCCCTTAAAAGTGCAAAAAATGCCCTTAAAATCCGAAAATTGCGCTAAAAATGCCTTATGACATGACTTAAATAGAAGTAAAAATATTGAACTTAAACAATGTTTTACTCTTTAAAATTATTATGAGTCGTTTCAAAAAATATAAAGCAATGCAATACTTGTTCTACGTTCATTAAAGTTTGAAAAATATGTTTTATATCCAAAAATAACAACAAAAAAAAGGAAAATATATTGACTCCAAAACATTTTAATTTTGTATAGAAACTTAAATGAATATAACAACTTCCATCTCATAATATTACTAAATATCAGAATTACAGTGGATTATTAAATTTTTTTTTTAATATTTTGAAATGTAAACGAGCGTCTCTTGTCTGAAAGCAAATTTTTATACCAGGAGAAGCTTCTTTCAACGTCTACTGATGTTATTGGTGCGTACTTGAAAAAAGACGGTCACACTTACTGACAATTCTTCTTCAATTTGAAAAGATGTTGCTTCACCTGTTAATATCCTAGAAATTTTCTTCATTGTTTGGAAGCCAGTGGAATAATAAAAAATTATAAAAAATAATAAAAATTAGAAAAATTTAACAAAAAATTTAAAAAATGCTTTAAAATGCAAAATACGCCCCAAAATTTTAAAGAAAATGCCCTATAAATCTCAAAAAATGCTCTAAAGGACAAAGAATGTCCAAAAATGCAAATGTCATCAAAATCCGGGCCTTAGTTACGACTGATGTGCATTGAAAGTTGTTTTAATAACTGCTAAGTTTGACAAAATACTTCATACCATTAGATTTTTTTTCGTGATTTGCTACGCGTTTATGTTTTTTTAATTTAATTATTTTAATTTGCTACCATGGTTTTGAAAATTGTTTTATTATTTAAGGATTGTAGTTAAACTACTCGATCGATTTTCATATTGCTTTGGAATTTTAGAGAATTAATGTGGCCAATAAAAGTCTAACATTTATATATATATTTTTTATGTTTAAATCCTAAATAAAGTCGATTTTTGCTTCTTTTTTTGTTCAGATTGTCGCCACTTAGTGAAAACATTTTTCTGATTTTTTTTGTTTTGTTCTAACCATAACTACATTCATACATTATCGTTCGTTTGGTCTGTTCCAAATTATACAGTGTGGGGCTGGGACAGCCTGGTTGACAGGGTACTGGGCCCATGTCCAAGGGGTCGTGGGTTCGATCCCCGTCGGCCGAACACTCGGAGTAAATGATGACTGATGCACGTTAAACCTGTTGAGTCGCTAAGTACTCCATGTTCCCATAACAAATCAATACCTCTGAGGGTACTGAACCAGGAGTTGTCATCTGGATTGGTTCAAAATTACAAGGCTACGGAGTTGAACATTTATTGTTGTAAGCCCAAAATTGGGTCGGCTGTCCAATGACGGATATGAAATAAAATAAAATTTTACAGTATGAGCCGCGATGTCTACAGGGGATAGAGCGTTCGCCTTCCAATGAGGTGAACTGGGTTCGAATCCACATCCGGCTTGCAACGACCACAGTGCGGACTTGAAATATACTTAGTGGCGGACGGATCGTGGGTTAGAGTCCTTTTGCCGTCAGACTAACCGTGGGAGGTTCTCGCGGTCTTCCTGTCCATGTAACGAAAATGCGGGTTAGTTCCATCAAAAAGTCTTCCACGAAGGCAAAATTTGTCCCAATCCAGGAGTTTCCTTTGTCTTCTGGATTGGGTTCAAAATGACAAGGCTACGGAGTTGAGCATTAGAAGCCGTAAATCCAAAAATTGGGACGGCTGTTCAACGACGGTTATAAAATAAAATAAAATTACACAGTATGGAGATTCGTCCATCAGTGATCGACGTGCATTGACCATCTTCGCCAATAGGCTAAACAATCCCTTAAATATAAAATTAATAAATGAAATATATTTAAAAAACAACCCTGCTTTTTTCCTTCTGGGTCGATATTTTCATAAATTCTTGTATCATTTGGGAAATTGAAATCAATTATTCTCAAACAAAAAGAGTAATAATAAAAGAAAACTTGGAGAAATTTTTTGTTTTGTTTCCATGCTCGTTTTGGCGACTCAGTGTAAATTTTCGATAACAACTGCTCAGGTAAAGTATTCGTTGATAACTTATCGCTGAAAGTTTTTCCCTAACTAGATTTTTTTTGTTCGAATTATTATGTCGTCATTCTCGCTCACAGCTAGATAACTTTACCTCACATTTCATTCTTATCATGAATATTCAATAACCAAGGATTCGAAAACCTGATTACATAAAAAGTATCGATTTTTTAGTTAAAAAGAACTTTCTTATATGCAATTTATAAAATACAAAAATTATTCTGAAAATGGCGCAAGAAGTTAATATTAAAACAAAAAAATAATTTTGTGAAAATGAAAAGCATTTGTGGTCTAATTTTTTAATATTAAAAAATTTACTGCAATGCAGCATTATCTGGGCTCTTAAAAATTTGTAACAGCTGAGAAAAAGACAATAATTTTGATAATTTTCATCTAGGTGGGAAAATATTCTATATTCGGGGTTTACAAAACAGGTGATCCACGGAACTCAAAGGTCCAGATGGAAAAATTACTGGGATTTTAAAAGTTAGGATTTTTTTTTTTTTTTTAAACGAAAAATGATTTCTTAAACGTATAATTTTATTTTTTCTCATGTAATTATGAAATATTTCAAGTAAATTGCCAGTTAAAAATAGAAAAATTTAGCGTATTTATATATATTTTTCTAATGAATTGAATGGATTATGAAAGAGATTTGTACTTTTAAAAAAACAGCATTTATATTTATGCCATTGTGCGTTTTAATTCGAAATACTACTTATTAAATTCAACAATGAAGGAAAAAGTTTCCTTGACAACTATACTCAATGTTATATTCTTTTTCATTTCAACGAAACTATAGATGAACTTACTATTCATTTAATATTTTTTTCCATTTTATATGTATCCATATTGTTCCCCATGATCTGCAAAAGTTCATGACAATGTGTATTTTTTCTAATAAAATATTTTATGTTGCGTAAAGCTATTACTTTTTTTTAAAAAATTTTTACAAAAAAGAAGAAAATAAAATGCAAGTAGTATTTTTGTTAAGGCAACTTATTAATGTTTATTTACTACATCTAAATCAGACTTGCTCCAAAACACACTGTTTGAATTATTAGGTCAAGAATAATTTTTTTCGACAATAATTATCGGCGAAGCGTCATGAAAGCTTCTCTTTCGTAAACAAAGATGACGTACTTAACCTATCTGAATGAAAAGATAATTACAATATCTAAACTCAGATAACTTTTTTCTTTCTTTTTAAAATTGTCGCTTATTTTATAAGAAACTTGTTCGATTAATTTATATTGAAATAAATTGGCCTCAATTTTATATTTTATCGATTTCATATATTATTACAACTGGCGTTGAAGAATTTTGAAATTAAATTTGGGTTTAAGACAAACAATGGTCAAATCCAGTAATTTTGTACCAAAGTTAGAAGAAAAGGAATTCGTGGATCAAGCATCATGATCCTTTTTTTTTATTATTATAACAGTTGTTGAGCAGTCAACCCAATTTTTTGGGCTAACAACTAACCTTGTAATTTTGAACCCAAACCTGAAGACAAGGGAACTCTTGGCTCAAGTATTGGGAGAATTTACCGTCGTGGTAGTCTTTCTGATGGAACTAACCCACATTTGTGTTACATGGGGAGGAAAACCACAAATACCTCCCATGGCTAGCCAGTGGGTCTAAAAAAATAATCTTCTTTACTTTCTTTTTATCACTGATTCGAATCACATGACTTATCCAATTCATGCTTCTGCATTTAATAATATCGGGTTGTTTATAAATCTCTCTTGTACAGTTCAAAGTTAAATCTCCACTCCGCAAAATCTTTCTCTCAAATATTGCGATGCAATTATCCTCCAGTTTTGTCATTCTCCAAGCTTCAGAAGCATATGTCAAGACTGGTCTGACAAGAGTTTTGTAAATTAAGAACTTATTGAGCCAATATTCAAGAATCTTGGCTCAATAATAGTTCAAACGGCCGTTATTTTTCCGATTCAACAGATATTTTATATCCATTATTCAGTCAATATAGGCTCTATATTGGCCAATGTAGGCCCTATTCTAGGACCAATATTTATAAAATCTATACATCCCAATATTGGTCCCTCGATGCTCAAGTTCTTATTGAGCCAAAGTGGGGCCAAGGTAAAATTGTTGCTAGGCTATATAACAATATATGTGTGTGTATGCGTGCGTATATTTAAGCTATCCGATGGTCGAATTTATAAAACCAAGCAAAATAATTTTTAAAAATAATAAGTTTTATGTAACGTGTCATGATGATTTGGATTGTACAAAATAAATTTTGTATCAACATAGATAACAAAATTTTAAATGCTAAAATCTAAATTTTGAGAAGTGGGTTAAGAAGGTTGAAAGATCGTAAGTACGTGAAAATCCGATGAATAGATTAAAAGTTATTCAGGGTATTTCGTTTATTTTTTTTTGCATGTCATGTTGTCATTTTTTAGACTGTTTTGCACATGTCCGTTACAACTTTGCAACTCCTATTTTTGCAGTAGTTAATGAAACATTAAATAAATCGTTTACAGAATCGAAAAATAAATTCTCGTGAAGATTCCACAGATTAAGATACTATAAACGCCATTTCATCGTCATTTTTCCTCACTCTTTTCTTTCTTTCTTTTTTGATAAGATATGATTGGTAAAAGCTTCTAAATTTTTGGAAGATTGAGAAATATTTTGGAATGTTAATGAAGTATGATTTCCATCAGCACAATTTCAAAAACGCCGTTCGTGTTAAGATTAATAACCATTTTTCATTCACAGTAAAAAATGTCAATAAATAATTTTGTCTTCAGTTTTTTTCTTCATAATTATCAATTTCATAAAGTAAAAACGAACATGTACAACAAAATTGATAAATAGAAAAACCCATAGTACGTCTAATAAGCCCTACTTTTGAACATTATTATTCCATTGAAAGAATAAAAAACAATTGTAATTTAAAATCTAAGAAACATCAAATAATTAAAAAAAAGGAACAATAAACAGAGAAAAAAAAATCTTTATTAGAAAAAAAAGGAAAAATAAATAATAAACCACTGCAGCGAATCAGGCACGCACGTTAATAAAATGTAGATTTAACCCAGAAAGTATACATTTCATATACCAGAAAGTGTGCTTACATTTTCATATACGCTTTCTCTGACTGGTCTGGATAGTACGTTTTATTATTCTAAAAGGAGACCATTATTAAAGTATACTACTAATATACCAAATTTCAACACAAAGTGCATTTTCCAAGTAGTGTCCTTTTTTAGCATGCAAAAATCAGATCAAATGTTATAAGTTTTTTTTCTCATTTATTTAGTACACTGTACACAAAAAATAACTGTTGCACACGTTTATCTTTTCGTAATATTTTTCAACAACACACTAATTAGTATACTTACATCCAAGACAAAAAAGTGTAAATG
Source organism: Parasteatoda tepidariorum (assembly GCF_043381705.1). NCBI lineage: Eukaryota > Metazoa > Arthropoda > Arachnida > Araneae > Theridiidae > Parasteatoda > Parasteatoda tepidariorum. The sequence goes on along the minus strand of NC_092209.1, from coordinate 82,712,072 downwards.
GTTAAAAAGAAAAATTCTATAAAAACATTTATTTATAAGTTAACACTCTTTTTTTTTTATCTTCACATGCAAGGTCATATTTGTAGAAGATCAGACTTGTTCACTTTGATTTTCGTCTCTCGCATCTTTTCGTTCCGTTGGTACTTTAATGAGAGTTCCTTCCAAATCAGGTCCCACAATGATCGCACAAGCTAATCTCGATCTGAAAATAAAATTTAAAAATTAAAAGTGCATCTCTAAAATGATCGGGTCATGAATAACTGCTGCAGTGAAGTTGGTAGATATTAACTCAGGTACTTTTTAAAATATTGAAAGGTTAACAAATTAAGGTAGGATTACTTCCACAATGCACAATCTTGAGTAATCTTGCCATAATTGTATTTGCACTTGGATATTTTGAACATACTCTTTTAGCTATTGAAACTTCATGGTTGAGAAAACCATCTTATCTGGTCATCTTAAGATAAACCATGTGGATTTATCTTAATTACCAATGAAGGTGAAACAGAATTTGCCATGAAAAGTTTATTTTATTTTTAAGAACGTTTCTCGTCCACTTATTAAAAGGACCAAATCATGAGAACATTGGGTGGGTGGTAGGGGATATTATTTAAGTCGCGCTAGAGCTGCACTATTGGTCTGGGAAACATCCCTGAGGATGATCCGAAGACATGCCATCGCAATTTTGATCCTCTGCAGAAAGGATGGCTCCTTGGCTTTGGTAGCCCTGCGACCTGTGACCGAAGTCTAGTACTTTACGGTAGAACAGTTTAACGAGGATTGATACCGCGCAATGAAGTTGGAATCATCAGGGGTCTGTTCAGACATTTTGTGAAAGGTCCGTTTTTCGTGAAATTGTGAAAAAATTACTCACATTCTTTCAACCAGGGTCCGCTTTTATGAATTTGGGCAAATAGGGTCCGTTATTGGGAAAAAAAAAACTTTTCCAATGAGTTTTTAAATTGTAAATAGATACAAGATTATGCTCAACACTGTAAAATAATAATTAAAAAAATTATATTTTAAAAAATAAACAACAATTGCTGCTCCTAAATTAGAGATGCAACATACAAATATTTGGTATTCAGCCTATACTGCTGAATATTCATTTCGGACGAATAATGAAAGAATCGTCTGCAGAAGACAAAACTTAATTCGTTTACATCCATCTTTCTTGTTTTCTGCCCTGGAAAGGGTTTATTCGATTAACAAAATAATAATGAAGATAAACAAATTTGTGAAGGGTCCGATTAAAAGAAAAATCATTTTGTGAAGGGTCCGTTTTTAAGTTAAAATATTTTGTGAAGGGTCCGTTTTTATGAAAAGATATTTTGTGAAGGGTCCGTTAACGGACCCAAATTTCTTCTAAACAGACCCCTGATCATAGAAAGCATCGCTTGAAGAAATGGTCCGTTGGAGAGCCAGGAACAGGCAGAGTGTTACAAGTGAACAAAAATAAGTATGTCATTGCTGCCTCAAGTGAAACTAAGAAAAACTACGTGTTCAAATCAGGGATTTATTAGACTAAAAACATAGGGGGAGGAACAATGTTAGACTATAAAATTAAAAAAAAGAAGAAAAAAAAACTAGGCTATTTCTTATAATTTCTGTCTCCTTAAAAACAGTTTAAGGCTAGTATAAACCAATCATTGATAAACAAATCAAATTCTATTCATTTAATGTTAGAGCATGAATTGCTGTGGATCTTAGATACTTAGGACATTTCAAAAAAAAAAGTTAGAAACAAGTGTTTTATAAAAATAAAAATGAGCCGTTTAACATGAAAATAAATTGTGTTAAAATAACAAATTTCTTCTTGGTTTAATTTTTGCTTCTAGATATCTACTTCCGTCCCCTAATCATCATATAGTGAAAAAGTAAAAAAATATGTTGTTTTTTTAAATTTATTTATTTATAAAATGCTAACTTAAATTTTTTTTAAAAAAATCAAGCGTTGAATGGTATGAATAAATTTAGTTATTACAATTGTTGAAAAATAAGTGCTATAACCATTTTAAAATAAACATCTGGTATATGCGATCGCAACGCTCGAATACGCCATCTGGGGATAAGACTGGTTCCATGCTTTTGGCCCTTCCCTTTCCCTCTCCTCCTCTTTTCAGTTGTATGGATGGTGTTTTCGACACTAGGGAGCGCTGCAAGCTGTATGCCACTTATACTTCCGGGTTACTGTTTCCGGTGTATTTTAAAGCCATTTGGCTCACAACGTGATCATTGTGTTAAGATTCTTGCAAACGTGGTGTTTGAATACTTATTACTGAACTTAATCTTGCTCTTCGAACAATATGCTAACACTAACGTAAGATGGTACACGGCTTGCAACACGAACAAACAGTAATAAACAAATGGAAAGAGGCCAAATCAAGACTGCCAAAAAAGCGAGTTATTCAAAATCTAGCAACCATGTCACCTTTTTCAACAATACATCTCTAAATAACTAAGACAAATTTTCACTTCAAACTCACCAGAATTACAAAATAACATTAATATCTTATAAAATACGGCAGATTTGAGCTCAGAAATTATCTAATTTATTTCTTTTATTGATATCAAAATTATCCGTTTGAAAATATCGCCTCACAGAATAACATGTAGTAAGCAGCTGCAAACTTTCTAACCGGAACTAGAGTAGGCGTACAGATCGAGATTGTTATTGTTTAGACTTCTACTGAAAACACCATCCATAGGAATGAACTACAATATTTTTCCTCTTCTTAATATTTTTCGCGTATTTAATTGCTAAAAATATTTTTTTAAATTTCCGTGACGCTTCACTTTAGAACTATGTTTAATGTAGCTTTTCGTTCTATATAGATTCTTCATTTAAAAGTTTTAAATCTATTTGGAAATCAAGACAGAAACTAACGTACCTCCTTCTTCTATGACTCTCCACACGCTAATGGTGAAATCATATAAAGTGTTGCCGTAGGTAGACTTCTGCTCTACGCCATCTGTAGCCTATTTTGATCGCCAACGCAGTATTCCTTTCTATCCCAAAACTGTTAACCCTCGTGTCATTTGGGCTACACGTAAACCATATAACCGTACTTCTTAAATTTGAACGGAAACAGGTGTATTAAGGTTCGGCGTTTCTTAAGAGTGTACTCAAGAAGACAATAATTTAGAAATATTAGAGCGATTTTGCAAAGCATTGGGGTTTTCCAGAATCGCAATTTCAACTTTTCTTGTAGTATCGTTAATGAGTTAGGGTCAAAAGAAACGCTACGCAAAATCTTTCCATTGTGAACTTACAGGTTGTGAATTTCAGGAGCTAGGTCCAAAATATCCATTTCATCTTCAGTGATTTCGTTCTTCAGCTTCTTAAAAGTCTTCTCCTCAAGAATCACGTGACAGGTTGAGCATGCAAGAGTAGCTCCACAAACTCCTGAAAGATAAAGCATTAATAAAGAAACCTTGAAAAAATGATGAAGACTTTACACAATATCTAATCACGTTGATGAGTCTCTTTAACGGAGTGAACTTTGGAGTGCTTGAACTTTATGATCAACGTGAAATAAAAAAATAAAAGCAATCGCAACTTTCCGAATTTTATTGTAAAGAAAAAAAAAAGTTTCCGAGAATCAAATTGAAATTCGGGGCACACTGCATAACTTCTGATTTAAATGAGAAGATTACTGTGGGCTAAGACCCTTTCTTACTGGTTAAAGTTCTTACGAGTGATTTCAAATTTTGTGAGTTCATGAAAATAGGGTCTAATTCTAATGAAAATGGTTCTTACGAATGGTTAAATTATGCGCAAATTTAACCACAACAATAAAACTTCCTAGAATATTAAGCCTGTTCACACATCACCTCGCAAGCATAACATAAGCGGAAGAATACACCGGAAGTTTCCTAAATTTCTTCTGGTTTTAGGAAGTACATTCAGTCAACCATCCATTGCTTTGTTTGCGCAAAGTGAAATGCGATGGCAACATTCCAACTCGGCCAATTAAATTCGTTTCATCTCGTAAACAGGTAGATGCGATTCTCTCGCTATCCTTGGCATGTCTACTCACTATGTGGCTGATTCAGATCTCTTTTTTTATTATAACTAGAAGGTATAGATCTATGTTGTTTATTTAATTCGGCTAGTAGATTTTTAACCTTTATCTTAAACATTTTGTTTGAAAGGCATCTATTATGTTTTCGATGGCGAACACAATTAGATTGAGAGTTTTTATTTTTAATGGAATTTTCCCCTATAGGTACAATAAGTCTGAAGCCATCCTATAATTAGAAGGATGCGTCTGATATTTCACAAAATAACTTAAAGAAAAAGTTAGGTACATACCATAATCTTCTCCAGCTTCTTCGGTTTCGGCGATTGCATCCCTCAAAGTGATACCAGGTTCAACTTTCATCGGAATGCGCTGTCCTCCATGGAGTTCCACTGTAAATGTGACCCTAAAATAAATTTCCATTTATAAAACAAATGAGATAGGTACTTTATTTACGTCCCACTAGAGCTGCTACTAGAGATTATTTACGTCCCACTAGAGATCCGAAGACATGCTATAGTAATTTTGATCCTCTGCAGAGGGGATGGCTCCCCTGAGACACTTAACGAAAGAACAGCTTAACGAGGACCAATACCGTGCACACTTGGTCCCTACGCAGGTTGATCAAAGTGGTCCCCCACCCGCTTACTGACAGCATCCATTGATGCTTGACTTAGTTCTACTGGGAACCGTGTCTTTACGTTCAGTCCACTGCGGCAGTATAACAAATGAAGTTCACTTGAAGTATATCATTTACTGAGGGGTCGTTCAAATATTATGTAAGTACCTAATAGGGTATGTGAATGCTTATTTTTGCTGACAAAGGCGGAAGAAGTGTGCTTTCAATGCTTTCGCAAGACATTAAAATTGTGGTGGTTGGTTAAAGTTCAGGAGACTAATATTATTAGAATTTATATTATATTTTATAAACATAGAAAATACTGTAGTATGAAGAAGGTTAATCAGCACAGAGCGTCATACTATAAAGACAGCTTAGATTTTACTTTATTATAATCGCCGTTGAATAGCCACCCCAATCTTTGGGTTCACGACTAGCAATGTTCAACTCTGTAGCTTCGCAATTTTTAACTCAATCCAGAAGACAAGGGAACTCCTGGATCAAGTATTAGAAGAAATTTGCCTTCCTGGAGGTTACATGGAGAGGAAAACCACGAAAACCTTCCATGGTTAGCCTGACGACAAGGGAACTCAAACCCATGATCCGTCTACCATTGAGGATATTTTACGCCCGCACTGTTGTCGGTGCAAGCCGGATGCGAATTCGTATCAACTAGCTATCGCTGGGATTCAAACCAGGGTCACTTCATTGGAAGGCAAACGCTCTATCTCTGAGCAATCACGACTCGTCAGCTTAGATTGTTCTGGCAAATGAAAAGTGAGAGTCCAAGTTCTTGATCATAACTGTCGCGGTTACGGTTAAATTGAGCCGCCGCACACCTCTCCGCCTGTATCAGGGAACTGATACGTATCGATCAGGGAAAGTAACACGACGGCCAGATAGAGTTCGTTGTTCGGGTTTCTTTAAATTGTCCGGAGACTCCTTTGGTAGATTCTGTTCTGTTGAGGCAGGACATTGGGATCTCGTTTGGTTCGGATGAAAATATTTCAAACGCTTGGTGGATAACGTCAACAGGTAAGGTCTGTTCCTTGTCGCATATGAGAGTAAAATGTTTTTCATTTCTCCGAATGACTTTGAATAGTCCGTCATAAGGAGATTGCAAAGGTTCCCTAACTGAGTCCCCTACGCTGACAAATACGTAAGAACAAGTTTTAAGTTCAGAACGTATGAAAATTCGACGATTATCATGGTGTGATGTAGGTTAAGGTCACAAGACCTGGAATATACGTCGTAATTTACTGACAAATTCTAGTGGAGGATGACCATTCTGAGTTGGAATGAAGAAATCACCTGGTAAGCGTAAACTTTCACCATAGACTATTGCAGTTAGGGTTGCATTAATGCTCTCTTTAACCGTGGAAGGCAAACCGAGGGAAACCACTGGTAGAACTTCTGCCCAGTCTGTTGCCGCATGGCACTTTAAAGCGACTTTGAGAGGCCGATGAAAATTTTCTATCAAGCCATTGCTTTGTGGGTGGAAGCTTGTCATTCTGCAAAGTTCAATTCCAAGTAATTTCGTCAGGCTGTGGAACAATGTGGATTCGAAATTAATTCCTTTATCAGTCATGATGTAGGTTGGTATGCCAAAAAGGCAATCCATGCTGACGCCATAGTGGCTGCTTACATGCTACAGAGAAAACTTCTGGTCGACGTGTAGAACGGTCTATACACGCGAGGCAATATTGAAATTGCGGAAACAGCCCGATGAGGATGAGACCCAAATGTACACGATCGAATCTTTTTCGAAGGAATGGGTATTGATCAACCCGACTACCAGTATATTTATTAATTTCCGATCGTTCCAAGACATTCTCGAGTCCACTTCACACAGTCTTTGTTGATGAAAGGTAAAACAAATTTCGAACAGATTAGTTTAGATATAACTCGAGGGCCAGGATGTGACAATTTGTGGAAAGTATTGAAAATAGTACGACAATGAGATTGTGGAAGTACGTTTTTGCATCTGATTTAGTAACTTAAAATATCGTCTGCACTAATCAATTAGCATATTTCAGGTCACCCCCCTCGGACTATTGCGATTGAGTCTTAAAACGTGAAGATCCGATTATTAGATTAAAAATTATTTAGGGTGGTCTTTTTTTTTTAATTTTCAGCATTGTACATTGGTTGTAAAGTAAGCGGAAAAAATTCGAAATTGAGATTTTAATATTTTTGGCAACATTGCATAAATAGCTACATATTGCAAAAAATAAATTTCGAAAGTAATTTCTTAAGTGTTTTATGAAATTTTGATTCACCTTAACTCCTACTAAATTTTTTATTTGCTGACAGCAAATGTCGCAACTCCAAATAACAATTGCTACAACAACGTAACATAACGATCTATTCGAGTTGACCTTTTTGGGCAGAAATGGACTTGATGATTTTCGTATTGCAAGTAACTGACCGATGTAAAAGAATAGCCTGGTGACCCTTGTACTTAAGTTTTTGTTTTTTCATTCGTCGTTTTATTTACGTGGCATCTTGCGCCAACTAAGCACATGCGAGCAGTCCTTCCGATGAGGTTAACAGGATTCGAATGCCAGCGATGGCTGGTCGATAAGAATCCGTATTGCACCGGCTACGGTGCTCACGTGAATATCCTCAGTGGTAGACGAATCATGAGTTAGAGTACTTTTGACGTCAGGTTTAACCGTGGGAGGTTCTCGTGGTCTTCCTCACCATGTAACGCAAATATGAGTTAATTCCATCAAAAAGTTCTCTACGGAGGCAAATTTCTCCCAAGAGTACCTTTGTCTTCCGGATTGGGTTCAAAATTACAAGGCTACGGAGTTTAACATTTGTAACTGTAAACCCAAAATCGGGTCGGCTGTTCAACGACGGTTATAAAATAAAATGATTAACCTTTCGACAGCACCATTGAGGTAAATTTATGACAAACATACAGTATTTCTATATCTTCAAACAATCCTCTAGACATAACTGAACCAGCCACTACAGAAGAATGAACAAACATTTTCTCAAAATCTCTCTCTAGAGACGAATAAACTCCCAAACAATAAGCTTCAAAAATTACCAATCAGTATAATTGAACAAATTCCGGTGTCAAAATTAAATATTCCCCTCAGCAATGGAAACACGAACAGGTCATACCTTTTCCCAAGCAAAGGTAAAAAGCACTTAAATCCAGAAAGTTACAGGGCTTACTAACTGCCTTCTCTAAAACATGCAAAAATATCATCGATTTGCAGGTCTTTCCTAAACTTTTTCCCAGATTCGGTCTTCGCTTATCCAACACTAAACAACTAGCTATAAAACATCACTCAAGTTTTTTACGACAAAGAAACTAGGTGCTAGATGTGGACAAATCTTTTGACTCCATTTACAAGCTAATTTTATAACTCCTGTTGAACAGCAGTGTTTCTCTCTTGTACCTTCAAGAAATGCAAAGGTTTCAAGTTTCATTAAAAGTATTTATTAAACATAAACATTATCAAAATAAGACAGCAACCTCTCAGGCCAGAACAGAGCAAGTACTGAGACTGAACCTAAACATCAATGCATCAATAACGTCACAGTTACAATCACAGTTAAAACACATATGTGACACCCCTCCTTGAAGTTCTTGAAATTCAGTCAGAATAAAATTAATGATATACATTTTAAAAGTTCACTCACAAATTAAACACAATACTACTAGTTGCATATAAAATCATTTAAATAGTGAGGTCTAATGACCCTTCTTCCAGATCTTGTTCTATACGAACTGTCTGAGTTATTTCTCTGAGGCCCTACCAAAACATTTGCTCCATCAGAACCAGAATTATCAGGAAATTCAAAGTCCGGAACTACTGCAGACTTAAATTTAATCATAGTAGGTCTTAAATGTATGCGGTTCCTTACCAGCGTTTTATCTGAATTTGTTTTAATAATATAAGATCTAGGATTTTTATGTTTCTCTATAACCCGGGCAGGTTCCCAAACACGTTTATTGAAATTATAAGCTGTCACTACATCACCGACTTTTAGTGGTTTGAGCTTTTGCGCACCCCTGTCATAATAACGTTTCTGCCGATCCTGTTTTTGCCCAAGCTGTTTCTCAATGTTTTTAAAAACTTCAACATTTAACAATTTGTTGTGAATTGGAATTTTAGTTCTTAATCTGCGCCCATATAGTAGCTGAGCAGGAGATACATTTAGCCCTGAAATAGGAGTGTTCCTATATTCCATAATTGCAACTACCCATTCTTTTCGATCTTCAAATGCTTTTTTTAAAATGGCTTTTACAATACCAACAGCACTCTCAGCCATGCCGTTGCTTTTAGGATATCGTGGGCTTGCAAAAATACACTCAAAATCCCATTCTTTTGCGAAGCTCTTAAATTCATAACTATTAAAGGGACTGTTATCACTTACTACAATTGATGGAATTCCATATCGCGAAAAACAAGATTTTAGTTTTTTACTAATTTCAGCAATTGTTTTACTACCTAGCCTAATCACCTCAATCCATTTAGAGTAATAACATACTACAACTAAATAACTTACATTTTGAAAGTCCAATATATCTATCGCTATTTTTTCAAAAGGCTTAGTAGGTAATGAATGAGATATTAAAGGTTCTTTAACGTTAGACTTTTGAAATTTTTGACAAATTTCACATTTTAAAACTAGCNTTAAATTCAACATCTGACAAGCTTTCAGACCCAAAATAGGTTTTGATGTTACATCGATAACAATAAATTTCAAAAACACTTCATCTCTACCATGTACACATTTCAAATCAATTTCACCTTTTGGTGTTAACTCAAAATTACCATATGACAACAATGTTACTTTCGTATCAATCAATTTTTTATCAACAGATAATGTCATGCTATTAAATACAGTAAGTGGCAATATATTTGCTTCTGCACCAGAATCAAGTTTAAATTCAATGTCATTACCCTCTACTTCAATTTTTGTTAACCAGACATTTTCTAAACTATGTACACTAAAATTTTTATCTTCTATAACAGAATCATTGACATGACACTTTCCGTATGTTACACTATCTATAAATAGAGAAGCGTTATCAGAGGTGTTTTCAACTTGGTTAACACTTTTTTGTGTAGGTTTTGCTGTTTTACACACTGCTGCAAAGTGGTTTTTTTGTTTACACTTCGCACATGTTCTGCCAAATGCAGGGCAACTCTTTTTTGCATGGTGTTTCCCACATCGATAACACTTAAACGTATCACTTTTCTGGCTTTTTTGCACAACTGCTATTTTAGGGTGATTTCGCTTAATTTCATGCACTTGAGATGCTGCAGTGACAGTTTCCAGTTGAACTTTACTTGTCTCCGCCGCTCTAAGAAAATCAGCTGCCTTCTGCAATGTTAAATCAGTCTCTCGGAGTAGTCTTTCTAGGAGGGCTTTTTCTCTAATTCCCAGCACCAACCTGTCACGGATTAAGTCGTTTTCTTGGCTGCCGAAACCACATGTGGAAGCTAACGTTTTCAGTTCAGTAAGATAGCTGTCTACCTGCTGCCCTTCTTGTTGAATGCAAGAGAAAAATTTGAATCTCTCAAACACAACATTCTTTTTTGGCATGCAGTATTCTTCAAATAACTCAACAACGTCGTCAAACTTCTTTAAATCTTTATCTGGACCGGCCTTGAACGTATTAAATATACTCACTGCTTCATCCCCAAGTACGTTGAGAAGTATTGCTATTTTTATCTGGTCTGACTTTTTGTCCTTTTCTGACGCTATTAGATAGTTAAAAAACTTCTGTTTCCATTTCGTCCATATTTCTGAAAGGTTACTTGAAGTAAACTTTATTTCGCATGGAGGCCTAAACGTCTCCATACTTTTATTATGAACACTAAGTCCTGAACGAAACTAGAACGAAAAACGAACACTAAGTTCCTCTAAAATACATTTAGGCAAGCATACACGCTGACACCATGTTTCTCTCTTGTACCTTCAAGAAATGCAAAGGTTTCAAGTTTCATTAAAAGTATTTATTAAACATAAACATTATCAAAATAAGACAGCAACCTCTCAGGCCAGAACAGAGCAAGTACTGAGACTGAACCTAAACAACATCAATGCATCAATAACGTCACAGTTACAATCACAGTTAAAACACATATGTGACAAGCAGACCCATTTTTTTTGGGTTTACGACTACAAACTCCGTAGCCGTGAAATTTTGAACCCAATCCAGAAGACAAGGGAACTCCTGATTCAAGTATTGTGAGAAAATTGCCTTTCTAGTACTAACATGTATTTACGTTACATGGAGAGGAAAAACACAAAAACCTCCCACGGTTAGTCTGGCGGCAACTCTAACTCATGATTCACCTACCACTGAGGATATTTTACGTCAACACTGCGGTTGATGCAAGACGGATGCAGAATTTGTATCGACCAGCCACCATTGGGATTCGGACCTGGTTCATCTTATGAGAAGGCGAACGCTCTGTCCTCTGAGCCACCACAGCTCTTTTAGATTTATTGCATTGAACACACCGACTAATTAACAGAGAAACATCCTTTTGCTTTACTGTTATCTATTTATAGTCATTGCAAATATCCCTGGAATGTTGAGTCTTCTGTTTGTAAAGAATTCATTAATTTCCTACCTTTGAGTTCTAATACAATAATTTAATTTAACACTCAGAAAAAATGCAAATAGCTGATTCATTTTTATATGATTTAAGATTTCATTCAACTTAGATTTTTTTGTCGAAATGTGTCGCTCATTGTATTTAGAGATAGTTAATAACTCAAATAGTTAAAAACTATTGTTAAAAACAAACTAAAACTTACAAGCTAATTCTATATTTTATTTTATAACCGTCGTTGAACAGCCGACTCATTTTTTTGGATTTAGGACTACTAATGTTCAACTACGCAGCCTTGTAATTTAGAGCCAGGGTTGGGGTTTTGGACAGGACACGTGGGTTTTACTGTCTTAAATTGGATAAAACTGTCCTAAACTGGATAAAACTGTCTTAAACTAAATAAAACTGTCTTAAACTGTCTAATCCTTTAAATATAAATATGCTTTTAATACTGATAAATAATGTTTTTGCATAAGGATAAATAATGCAATATTAAAAGATATTAATAATTTAAAAAAAAAAATCTAAATTTGTTTAAAAATTAACCTTTTATCCTTCACAATATTTTTTTTAAAAAATCTTATAATGCATGCATCACAGGATGATAAAAAAGACATCTATTTTTTAAAAAAATTGTTTTTAAATATAAATATATTAGTTTAAATTGGAAATACAAAATAACTGAAAAATGTATTAACAGTTTTGAAGGGCATAACATCAGCTTCAGTTACTGACACTGGTGATGTATCACCACTATGCTAAAAGAATTGAACATGAATGAAATAAAAGTATTCTTGAATAGTACTATAGATAAATAAACCTGCTTATGACTAACCAAGCACTTAGTCCCTAATAGCTTAACCTGTATGGCAAGGTCAAACTTCAGTTATGTACTATTGAATGAGAGGACCAATTGAACTTGATTACTGATTAATCTTCCTTAGTTTAATGTTTAAGTTGAAGAATCAAACAATATTAATAAAACATTATACTTTTAAAAACAAATATTCTCTGGTAGATTTAATTATCAATATATTATTAGTTCTATGTTTATTTTACCTTTTAAATATTGTTCAAATAAAATTGTAACGTAATTTGAGTAAAAGGGTTTTGGACAGTTTAAGACAGTTTTGGACAGGACGGTTTAAATCGTGGATTAATCCATTCTGTCCTAAACCTTGCCAACCCTGTTTAGAGCACAATCCAGAAGACAAGGGAACTCCTGGATCAAGTATTGGGAGAAAGTTGCCTTCGTGGAGGTCTTTTTCATGGAACAAACTTGTATTTGCGTTACATGGAGAGAAAAACCCACACAACAGACTGTGTTGCTACTGCCTGCACATTAGTTGCAGCCAATACAAAACGCCATAGGTATACTACAACTAAACCTTAAGACTGTCTACCTCTCACGTGCCGACCAAAGAGGCCAACAAATGGCTTGCACCATTAGCGTGCGGAGAGTCATAGAAGAAGGAAGTGCATTAGTTTCTGTCGTGATTTTCAAACAGATTAAAAACTTTTAAGTTAGAAAACTATATGGAACTGAAAACTACATTAAACATAGTTCTAAAAGAAAACGACGTGGAAATTAAAAAAAATATTTTTAACTAGTAAATACGAAACATATTAAGAAATTAGAAAATATCAAAGTACATTCCTATACAACTGAGAAGAGGAGGAGAGAGAAGGGAGGGTCAAGACATGGAACTGGTCCTCTCTTCAGATAGTGTATTCGAGATTGGCGATCACAAAAACAGGTCATGGATGAAGTCCATACATTTGTGGAGTACAAAAGGAAAAAAAGAGCATGTACAAATTGAACTTTTAAAATACATTGGTGATTCAATGTCACTCTAGTTTTATGCAAAAATGCTTTCTGCAAAGTTTCTTTTGCTGAAGAGTTTAAATAGCAATAGTGCCAAATGGTAATTCTCGGATATGGTCTGAGAGGTCAAGAGTGGCACTTGAGTAAGAGGTCAAAAAAAAAAAAAATTTACATTTTGGATCTCTCATAAATGTTTAAAAAAAATAATCTTCATTAATCATTATGCAAAATTCATTATTAATTTTAAAATTTTTTTAACACAGCAGATATTTTGCATTTAATTTATAAAGAATTTCTTAAAAAAACTTATAAGTAATATATTCTGAAAATTAAATATGTGGTAAAAATATATACAACTACAATTCTGTAAGTACAAAATAGCGCTATCTAGAAAATACCTTAGAAATGAAACAAGCATACCCTTGGACTTTTCAGGAAGGGGTCCCCAAGTTATTTATATAGGTAAATTTTTTTTTAAAATTTAGACTTAAAGAACACACTAGACATATCTGTTATCAAGAATATGAGAAATCATCAATTGCTGTACATTGTTAGAATCTTGGGCACAAATTAAATTTTGACAATATAAAAATTATTTCATATCACATATGTATGCTAACTCCCTGAACAACACCACCTCTTCATAGAACGTGGAAAAGCATTTTATCCTGACTTGCACCTCTCAGTCATTGTGGTTTTCTTTCTTTTTTATCATCTTTATCTCTCTTTCTTGGCTACTGTGGTTTTTCTACATTTATTGCTTCCTTTTATTTATCAATTCATTGTGGACAACTTTATATTTTTTGTTTCAAATCACTTTTGTTTTTTTCTCAGTCACAGATTTGAACGTGTGAAATATGTTGACTTTTCCCCCCCTATTTATATATTTTTGAAGGGAATAAAATTTTTAATCAAGTAATACCTTACCCACAGGGTTCGCCAAGTGGGCCCACTTTGAAAAAATTTTTATTGGGCGGGCCCACCTTGAAAAAACCCACTTGGAACGATAAGTGGGTTTTTTCAAAAAAAACTTTTTTTTTTTTACTAAAACTTATTGTTTCGCATTTACTTTTATATAATTTATTGTGCAGCATAAATTTGTCAAATAGAGTTGCATGATTTATATGATTAAGTTTTTAATATTAGTAAAGTAAAAGAAACTCGAATATTCATATAATTTTATAGTAGGTACCTACTATTGAAAACTTCAAGTGGGTTTTTTTCAAAAAGTAATATTTTAATGATATTAAATGAAATAAAAATTTAAATAATATACTCTGGAAAGATCAATTTTTCAAATATTGTTGCATGCTTTATATATTAATAAACAGGTTATTATTATTAATTCATATGTTTAAAAAAATTGAAAAGAAACAATTTTTTTCTTTTTTTACCAAGTGATACATTAACAAATTTAAACAGTTTTATTTTCTGGCTTTAAAAAAAAAAAAAAAAGCAGAGGTAAAACTTTTTATAAGAGAACTTTTTAAAATTATTTATCTAAAAATGAAATCATTTTCCTAGGGTTAATTATTTGAAAACAAATGGGACAAGTAACTGATACTCTTTATAATTATACGTAGTTTTAATTTCACTTTCTATTAACCTTATTATAAAAACATGTAAGACCATTAAATATTTATTTCAGTTTTTTATTTAACTCAAGTCAGATGAAATTTTAGTTTTTACTGATTATAAATATTTACAGATTATAATTTTATAATAGGTAATATCCATATGTTTAATAAATATAGTAAATAAATGTGTGTGAAAACAAAAAGATTAATAAACTTGTTCCTTTTATATTACTGCATTTATATTTTATAATTCTTGAGTTAAAAAATTATGAAACGTAATGTACTTAAAAATAAAGAAGATTCAAATATGTATTAGTGATAATGCGTTATTTAAACTTAATATAAAATACATATAACCAGGGTTCCCCAAGTGGGCCCACTTTGAAAAAACCCACTTGGTGGTTTTTTTCACAAATTGTTTTTTTTTTAAAATTTGGTTCAAAAAGAAGTATCTCCTAATACTATCATTGGACATATCGTTGAAGTTAACAAATATTTTAGAAATGTGCATCAAGCACATGGATGGGCAAATGAAAAAAACTGCTTGATGACCAAATGATACTAGGTGGAATTCATATTGTGAGCGCGTAAAAACTTTTGCCAATAATTACCATAAATATGAAGAGATTGTTCTTGAACAATTTTATATGTCAAAAAAATTAAATAATGTTGGGCTTTACCAATAAACTATCAATTGGGAAAAACAGATATCAATTGTTTCTGAAGCTTTAAAAAAGCTTCAACCAGAAAACATTTCAATTTCAGAACCTGTTGAAATATGAATTAACTTACTATCGTGTGATGAATTAGAATCCCATAAACATTTTGTTAAAAGATCAGGCTGTTCAGCCACATCATTTATCAGCATATGCATCCTGGATCCCGAAACAAGGGGACAATTTTTAAATGATGAACAAGACCAATTAGCAGAAAGCTGTCTTTCTAAGCATCATCCAGAATTTCTGCCACGTGTTATGGCATCCAAAATTTCCGATCCTGAATACTTTCCAAAATCAATGATGCTTGACACTGTTATTGAACAGTTTTCATCAAAAAATAGTGGAAAATTATGGCAAAAAAAAAAAAAAAATAAGTAAATAAATAAAATTCCTAGCTTCCACAAAATTTCTGTCAATTCTTTTTTCTTTGCACTCAGCACCAGCATCCTCTGTCTCTATCGAAAGACACTTTTCAACTTTCGGTTTGGTGCAGAGTAAACTTCGAAATAGATTAGGAATAGATAAAGCTACAAAACTCGTAAAAGTGTATTGCCATCTAAGAGAGAAATGTAGACACTTTGAATCTGTTGTATGATAATAATAATAAAGGAAAAAATTGACCTTTTTTTTAAAGTTAACTCTTAACATCTGCTGACAATTTTTAACTATTTGGAGAAAGTTTATCACAATTAAAAAACAGTTAAAAATTAAAATATTACTTTTAAGATTTTTTAAATATTTTTAAGATTTCATTTGAATACAATTTATTTTGTTTCTTTTAATCATGTTTAAAAATATTGAAAGCAAACAAAAAAAAATTTATTAAGTGATACATTAAACAACAATAAACAAATTTAAAGTTTTATTATCTGATTTTAAAAAAATGAGCTATAACTTTTTATATATGCTTTTTTATAATTTTAAGATTAATTTGTTTTTTGAAACTATAAAGTTAAAATGCATATATTTATCTAAATATTTGAAAAAAGGGACAAGTAACTGATACTCTTTATAATTATACATAATTTTAATTTCACTTTCTATTAATCGTATTATAAAAACATTGAAGACCATTAAATATTTATTCCAGTTTAATTTTATTACAGGTAAAAGTCAGATGAAATTTTAGTGTTTACTTATACAACACTATTTAATAAATAAAAATATTTTCACAGTAAAATTTATGAGCACTAAATGAAAAAACCCAATTTTCCCCGGGTTTTTTCAAATAAAACCCAATTTTCCCCGGGTTTTTTCAATAAAACCCAGGCGGGTTGGGTTTTTTCAAAAATTCCCTGGTTTTTTCAAACCCTGCTTACCCATGCACTTTCATAGGACTATTTACAGTGAACTCTCACTTATGTGACGGCCTGAGAGACTAACAGAAAAAAGAAAACAAGTGAAAAAACTATTCAAAATTGTAAAACGCAACAGAAATTGCTATTTTAACACAAATATTCTGATGATTTAAAGATTAAATGTTAGTATTACATTAATAACTAACAATAGTAACATATCAAATAACTATTTTTAATCCACAATTGATGCTTATTCTTGTTTTGTAAAAGCTTTTTTCTTCATAGTCATAGAAATAAGATAGTTGAGTGTGAGTTGCTGAATTAAACAGCAAATAGTCTTGAGTAGTATTTAAAGCTTTTAATGCTTTTGTATAATTTGTGCAACTTTTTCTTCATTTTTGTCATTATCATCATTCATTCCATCATCAGTCATTTCACTAGTAATGTTTGCAAATCGTTATCACTAAAATCAATATTCCCATTTTTTTTCAGTTTTGTTGATTTGATCACCACATTAATTTTCATCAGAAAATAGAAATCCTGCTTTTTTTGAAGCAATTTCTTATGCTAGAATCTCCAATACTCCTCCATGCAGCGCATGCCATATTCATACACGAAGAATTGAAATTTTGACATTGAAAATGCCATTGTCTACCGTTGACCAGCCTGTTTCTAGTTTAGTAAGATATTACAGGTAATCAAAGTTTGAAATCAAAGTTTTCCTGCTGTGAAATTTTAAGTAACGAATTATATTTTTAAAAAAATCAAAGGCTGTAGTTTACTTATGCAGTGTGAATTAAAGAAACTACTTTAAACTGAGCAAAATTTGGCAGATCTCCTGGATGGGCTAGTTTATAGAAAAGCAAGGTCTCTTTGACTTTCTACTATTGGTGGTGTAATGGATATTTTTCTCGAAACAACAAAGGTGAAATACTTGCAAGAGAAAGAAAAACAAACCACCGCCCTGCATCCATCAACTTATACTTTTATTATCTTCAACAAAGAGATTTTTTGTTTTGTTTTATTTTTAATTCGAGAACTTTTCCTTAAAAAATTGATTTTTTCCTATTTTGCGAAGAAAAACTTTTTTAGCCATTATATGAAAGTTTTTGGCTTATAATCGAAATATTTATTTTTAAAGCGACACACAAACAAATGATAATTATTATTTTCCTTTAAAATGAGCAGGGACCTGTAAAAATCTTCGTATAAATGAATAAGACACATAAAAGAGGTGGTGCATAAGTGAGAGGTCACGGTCTTTAATAACATCATTATAACATCTTAATACCTACAGTTTTAAAAATGTTTTTAGACACAAAAATGAAAAGAAAAAAAAATTTGAAGCTAAGGTAAGCATTTTTCATTACATTACATGATACTATAGACAGTAACATATATGGGTTAAATGTCCTTTAAATTAATATGATTAATCAAATTATAGATTAATGAACCTCTGAATTTCCCAAATTGAGGGTTGGCTTTATGCAATAGAAGCAATCAGATTCCTTCTATGTAAACCTACAGGAAATGAAAGAATAAAATTTCCTAATTTAATCAAATAATGAATAAATATTTTGAAATAATTTTTTGCTTAATTTATTCATTGAAATGTGTTCAATTGAATGCAGCAAGCAAATTATCAAATATTTCAAAAACATTTCCAAATTTCTATGTTTTAAAATACTTACAATACCTCAAATTTCGTAACATAGTCGAAAAGATTTGATTTTGGTTCAATGACATGGATAGTACCTGAACTGTTACCTCTCTTTCCGAACTTCCACATCAAAAGGACTATTAGCAGTTTCATGAAATTTTTTAAAAAACAGAATTTTGAAAAACTGCTACACATTAGGATATGCACAAAAAAAAACTTCTATATACTAATTCATTTAGGGGATGCTGAAAAATGTTAGTACAGTATCCATATTTCTATTCATAGAATCTATTATTTATTCATATTTCTATTAGGCTTCGCGTGCAGATCCCAAAGCGGGGTGCCATCCCTTCCGCAGAGGATCAAAATTGTGATGGCATGTCTTCGGCTCATCCTCAGGGATGTTTCCCAGACTGTCGCCAATAGCACATTGTGTAGCTCTATTGTGACGCAAATGAACAAGAAGATATTCATAGTAGTAAATTAGGTACCTATTACAGCAGCACTTATAACCACAATATCAGCAACGCCTATTACCACAGTTAATAAAGCATCACTATCACTGACGCCAGGAATAATTTGATGCTTTTTTTTCATGGAACTTTACCATTAAGTAACAAATCATACTGGAAAATATGCCAAATAAATTCGTAACAAATAAATAAAACGAATAATATGGAGATTTCTGGAAAATTAATGTTTCAAAAATATCCAAAACCATAGGTACATACAACTAAATGAGAGTTAATATAACAATAGTAAAACTAAAGTTTTTAATATCTTATTATTTAAATTTGCAATAATTAAATAAAATTAACAGACATTATATATTAAGAAAATAAAAACAGGTAGTAAAAATAACAAACATACTATAAACTTACTTATTTTTTGATAAAGTGCTGGTACTCAAAAGACGAGTCACTTGTTTCAAATTAGTTGAACTGCAATAAACGGGTCTGAAAATACTTCTTTTAATGGCATTAAAAGCAGATGGGATTTTAGTAAG
The DNA here is from genome assembly GCF_043381705.1 of Parasteatoda tepidariorum. Taxonomy (NCBI): domain Eukaryota; kingdom Metazoa; phylum Arthropoda; class Arachnida; order Araneae; family Theridiidae; genus Parasteatoda; species Parasteatoda tepidariorum. The sequence continues at coordinate 82,692,753 of NC_092209.1, read as the reverse complement.
ATTCATTGTTAAAGAACAGAAATAAACACTACACTACATTAAAATTCATAAGAAAAATTAACAACCATTCGCGACGACAACAAGTGATAAACAAATATAATTTCGAAACCAACCTTTTTCGTCCCCATAACGTTATTTACCTCAGCTACAGTTAATTTAAACGACCGGCAAATTCAAAAAACTGAGGAACGTGAAAGCCGAGAGATTAATATCAAAAGTTGCAATGCGAGAAATAGCAAAATCCTGCCCCGTTGATTATTAATAGTTTATTACGTATTTTATTAGCATCACGTTTTGAAAAAAAAACTTAAATAAATATTTAGTTTCTATGCAGTTAAATTTAGAGAATATTTGCAGATTTATTTTTGGCAACCATTTGTACTTTACCCACAATCGATTTGGATTGTTTATGAAAATTTAGGTGACCTTCCAATCACTCTTTTAATTTCTATAACGAATTGTAACTCGTTCTTGTAAAAGAATGGCTTTATTATTAAAAGGTATAAAAGCTCCTATTAACTTGCGTCAGGTATGTTGCGTAACTTACCGCTACAAGACAACCGAAAAAAAATTACCCCACTACATTGACCATGCAACTGGATTAGAACGTAAAGAGTTGCTTGCAAGAGCTGCCGGTAATGATGACCCCTTTGGAATGAAAGTCTTAAAAAGGGGTGCCGGTACCAAGGATAATCCTAATTTGGTTCCTTCTTTTGAAAGCAAGAGAATTGTCGGCTGCATTTGTGATGAAGATTCGACTGCTATCAACTGGCTATGGGTACACAAGGATGACCCTAAAAGATGTGCTTGCGGTCATTGGTTTAAATTAGTTGATGCTAAACCACTGTAAAAAAATTAATTTCAATCTGTGTATCTAGTGCATTGTTGCAGTTCTGCTATGTAAAAGTTTCAAACGATTATTAAATATAATTTATACTTTATTGTTAAATGTTATTTTGTTCAAATATATTTTTTAAAACAAAACATTGTGAAAATTTCCATTGCAATTAAACTCTTATGATTTAAAGTTACTTCTATTTATTTTATTTACATTTGTTTGAACTTATTCTATGCCACATTGTAGTGATACTTAAAATAATGATATAATTATAAAGAGCGTGATCCATATTCTGATCTGTCAAGCCAACTACAATTAAATAAATTTTAAACTTAGATTAATTTTTTTAAGAATAGATTTAAAAACTACAACATGTAGATGTTTGCCTGGTGGGTGGTTACGACTTATACCTTTAGATTTTTTGACCCTTTCTGTGATGTTTTTTTTAGTTTCTCGCGGGCCGCTGCCCGGAAGTTGCCAAGACTTGGTGATTATTCTGCCACATATCAGGATACAAATTCTCCCCAAGAGATATATTAATAATATACTGTAATGCTAAGTTAGAGAAGATTTGCATATGGATGCATGTTCAGTTACCATAGAGCATTTTAATCAAAATCAGTCAGTTATTGTGTGATCCTTACCTTGTAAATACAAATTGTGAATTCACAAATAACATAGCATTAAATTAACGAAAACTGTTATTACAATACTAAATTAATTTACGGGTTAGAGTTAATAAATTTCAATGACCACCGACATTCTTTTGTTTTTTGCAGGAGAAATATTTTTAATAGCAGTAATAATAATGAAAACACAGACAGCTATAATTTATTCCCGGTAATAATGGCATTGGTTGTAGATAATATCTGACAAAGTGAATTTATTATTTGTTGGACTTTGTAAGGTCGTTGTTAGAGCAGTGTGCTAACATCAACTTACTCAAGAAATCACCTTCTGAGGAGCTAAAAAAGACCTACAAAAACTATGCCACAAAAAAACCCAGCTGGGAATGAGTATCGTAAGCGTTTTCCTGAAGGTCGCTTAATGTCGAAAATCAACCTCTGACTGAGCAAGTCTCCTTTTCCACTGCAGATGAAAGTGTTAGAGAAATCCAGCTTGCAAATAAACAAGTAATCAGTGATGTTATTGCCTCCGAACTTGGAATTTCACATTGGAGTGTTAATAACATTCTTTATGATGTTTGCACATGGTTCTTAAAATGCTATTGTATGTATGAAAGGGGAGAGGGAATATTTGCAGGATTTGATTTACATGTCTGATGAAGATTATAGCTTCTCTATGAAAATAGTGATAGGTGATGAGACACTGTGCTTTCTTTACGGGTTGCCACTCCAATATTTAAATAACTGGGTAAATGCAGGGTATTATGAGTTTTTCTTTATCAACTGAGGAAATGCAGGGAAAAACTAGTTCATTTACTATAGCATTATTTGTTTAAAATATGTTCAGCTGTTTCTTTTTTTTGTAACTTTTTCTAGCAACTAGTATATTTACACCAATACAGCTCATAAAAGAGCACAGTAATTTTGTTTTTAACCTCTTAATATATTGTGTATAATATGAACAGGGAAAATGCAGGGATTTTTTTCTTCAAATTCCTTGTGTTTTCTTTGAGTGGCAACCCTGGGAAAGCAAAAGCATCATTAAGTAACGAGAAATTGAACTTGGGCAAAAGCAGAGAGAAAGTGATGTTGGAGGTGTTTTTTGAATATGAAAACGTCATTGGCTAAAAATTTATTCCTGAAGGCCAAACTGTCAACAAAGATCTTTACATGAAGATTCTTAAATGACCATGAGATTCAATCAGACGGAAAAGACTTGAAAAATGAGTAACAAACGATTGGTTTCTTTTCTTGCAAAGCTCCATCTTTTAGTTGCAATAATTTTAGGAAGTAAAGTTTGTATGTTGTAAAAATGTTATGATAATAATTTTATAATTAGCAACGAAAAAAAACATTCGATTTTACACAATTTTTGAATAAACTAGCACATAAGTTGTTAAAAATAAAAAGCATATGATATTCTTTTCTTTGTAGACAGCAAAATTATTATCAAAGCATTTTAACAACATACAAGCACTTTACTTTCTAAAATTATTTTGACTAAAAAAAAAGTTTTTGTAACTGAAAAAAAGTGCTATAACTTTGGGAGAAATAAAAAAAAAAATCATTTGATTTTACACAATTTTTGAATAAACTAGCACATAAGTTGTTAAAAATAAAAAGCATATGATAATTTTTTCTTTGTAGACAGCAAAATTATTATCAAAGCATTTTAACAACATACAAGCACTTTACATTCTAAAATTATTTTGACTAAAAAAAAAAGTTTTTGTAACTGAAAAAAAAGTGCTTTAACTTTGGGAGGAATAAAAAAATCATTTGATTTTACACAATTTTTGAATAAACTAGCACATAAGTTGTTAAAAATAAAAAGCATATGATATTTTTTTCTTTGTTGACAGCAAAATTATTATCAAAGCATTTTAACAACATACAAGCACTTTACTTTCTAAAATTATTTTGACTAAAAAAAAAAGTTTTTGTAACTGAAAAAAAGTGCTATAACTTTGGGAGAAATAAAAAAAAAACCTATTTATTTGCGAATAAGTACCTCGTTAGAGACAGTGAAATACCTTTCATATTCTTCTGGCCTATCACCAGATTTTTGCCTGTTTCTACGGCTGAAAATGAAAGGTCACCTTTTAGGGATTCAAATAAGGTGATTGAAAACAGGGCAAAGCAACTGACCGATCTCTAAAAAAAATTTTTCAGGAGTATTTTAAACAGTTATACCAACACTAGAAGGAGTGAGAAAGTACTTTGAAGGCAGTAAAATTATTGTTCAATTTTTTAATGATTTGTAATTGACCTATTCTGAGAACTTTTTGACCTACGTATTTTGATCGTAGCTGTTCTGATAGTCATGCTTTTCCTGGTAAAAACAAAATGTTTTTAGCTAATCATCCTGATTTTTGTGTGTTCAGAGCATGACATTTTTTTAAGAGAACAAATACGAATTTAAGATAAAAATCGATTTGGAATTTTGATCCAAATTTTTATGTTGTTAATTTACGTCGCACTAGAGCTGCACAATGGGCTATTGGCGACGGTTTGGGAATCATCCCGGAGGATGATCCAAAGACATGCCATCACAATTTTAATCCTCTGCGGAAGGGATGGCACCCCCGCTTCGGTAGCCCGACGACCTGCCCCCGAAGTCGAGCACTTTACGGTAGCACAGTTTAACGAGGACCAATACCGCACACCCTCAGTCCCTACGCAGGCTGATACAAGTGGTCACCCACCCGCACACTGACTGTAGCCAGTGATGCTTGACTTCGGTGATCTGCTGGGAACCCTGTCTTAACGATCAGTCCACTGGGGGACGATCCAAATTTTTACTTCAATTAAATGCTTTTAGAAATCACAAAATACTATAATAATTTCAAGTTAAAGTCTGTCTACTTAAATTATTTATACATGATTCAAGCCTTACCCACAGGATTCATTGTTTCAACCTTTTTAAGAATTTTTATTATATTAAAAGGAATATCAATTAGCAATTTTACATTGTCATGCAGAAGCAGTGGAATATAAATCATTAATTTCTCTTCATGTCAATTCTAACCTATAATACAGTAATCATATCAAATTTTTATATGATGAATTCACCAATAAAATTACCTTCGAACAAAATTTTGAGTAACATATTGTGTTTTCATTTTCAGATATCTGAAACCCTATTATTTGATTTTAGGAAATTTTGAACTTGTATGCAAATTTTAACTATATATTGGCATAGTTTTTTATTTTTTTTTATTGTTAAATGCAACAGCATTATAAAAATTTCTGATAAATTGATTTAAAACTATGAAGAGTTGTTTAATATTAATGAAATTATATTAGAAACAGTTATAACTCTGTTTTCAACAAAGTAATTCTAAAATTAAAAATAGTTAATTTCAATGTTCCCCCTAAGGGTTTTTTGAAGAAAAGTTCGCCCAGCCTGCCTTTTGATCTCTATAAATACGCCTTTGTCTTTTTTTGTAAAAATAAGCCACCATCCCTTAAAAATACTGCCTTTTTATTCAAAATCCATTAAAAAATGGACTGTTTAAATAATAGTTGATAAAATTATTTGCGTTTATAGGTTTAATTCTGATTACTATTTCAAATATTTGTTTTGTTAGGATTATTCTCAACTTGTTAAATTCTTATAAGTATCTCCTTTTTTCATGGAGGGATATTAATAAATTTTTAATGATTTTAATTTTTAAAATTATTTCTTAAATAAAAACATTGTTTTTAAATGAATACATTAAAAAAAAAAGCAATTTTAAATGTTCATTATCCTATAATTTTGAAGTTGTTTATCAATTAATAATTTTTTTTTTTTTTTAGTTCACTTCTTTTGAAAAAAATTCTGAACAGAGATTGTCTATATTGCCTTTAATTATTTTTATAAACTATACATTTTTCTCTTATTCTGATAATGAGTGATAATTATTTTTTGAAATATACTTACACATAACACAGTATAGGAGAATAATTTAAAAATTGTTGAGGATCAAATTTAGGTATTACATAATATTACACATTTTGATTAACTTTTATGGTGTTAAATGAGTGCCCTTTTCTGAGAGGCAGCACCCCGCCCTTATTTATTCCTAAGAAGACCTCTGATATTTTACTATTCTTTTGTGATAAAATTTGCTTTTAAAAGATGTAAGCAAATATACTTTTTTAAATTATTTTAGAGCAAGTTATACTGAAATTCTGATAGCGCAAAATTGGGAGAGGCAATACCTCCAGACATACGTCCAAAATTTTTTCAAGGATTCCTAATTTAGATCAATCGGAAGAATCGAAATAAGAGGAATTTACAATACCACCTTTAGCATTCACGAATGTCTAATGCTCTTGGAGGTACATCCCAAATGTTTTGGGTTTAGTTTTAAAGTCGTTGTGCTAACACCCACATAAAACTTAAAAAGAATACAATATCTAGATTTAAGATTAGTCCTGAAAGGGCCATAACTGTTCCAATGACAGCAGAAAGAAAAAGCAATTCCAAATCCTGTATTGCATGGTTCAGCTCATGATCAGGTATACTGTCACTAATTGTTGTGGATTAGGAATAGGATAGCCTGGTTGGCAGGGCACTGAGCTTATGTCCAAGAGGTTGTGGGTTCGAAATCCACCGGCCAGAGACATAATATTAATAATGTAATATTAGTAAATGGTGACTGATGCACGTTAAATATGTCGAGTTGCAAAGTTCTCCTTGTTCTTATAACAAATCATACCTCTGGGGGATATTGATCCAGGAGTTTCCTCATTTTCTGGATTGGTTCAAAATTACAAGGATACCGAGTTGAACATTAGTAGTTGTAAACCCAAAATTGAGTAGGCTGTTCAACGACAGTTATAAAAAAAAAGGTTGTGGGTACTTAAATTATTTGTGATTAATGTGAGAAATTACACGAGGATTTTTTTTTTTTTAGTATGGGCAAAACAAACACATAGTAGCCATTCAAAAAGATATTTAACAATAACCACTTAATTTATGTTAAGTTTCTCGAATTTACTATACTTTTTTATGCATACCATTTAAAATAAGCAGGTTCACTGATAGTTTGTATTTTGTTAAATTTTAAGAAATTTGTTATACTATTTCCACATGCTGCCCAAATTTAGAATAATGCTATTTAGAAAAAAATATCTCTTAAATTTCTGTTTTATATTGCATAGCAAGATTACATGAAACAGAGTATTATAAGGCTGAAGTTGCAAAGGTAGCTTTCTACTCACGTGTTATTTAAAGCATTTTTGGAGGAATAATACAATAACTTTAGACACCTGAGCTCTGGAATGTCTGTTTTTACTAAGAGGCTAGATGTAGCAAAGTTATCTACCTAATATACTAAACATAAGTAGTCTTCTTTAAAATCAAAACGAGCAGCGTTGCCCCCAAGGGATTTTCTTTCTGATACAAAACTTGTTACACAATACAACTTGTCGAACAATCTTCCAGTGATGTAAATATTTACATTAAAAACTAAACGGTTTAATGATTATTTCATAACAGTAGTATTGAGCACATGACATGTATAAATACTGATTATACACACAAAATGTCCAAATTTAGACTGAGAGTTTTCCAAAAATTATAACTGAAAAACAGAATTTTTTTGCTAATTCATACAGCAGGTCATATATTTTCCCTCTCAGAATTTCTGTTTTACACCCAAAATTTCCTGACTTATCTATTTAACCGCTCTCTTAATTTCAATTTGATGGGTTGTTCGTATTTGAATACACGAGTGCTTAGGAAAGTAGGTTTGTTTATTCGTTTGGTTTATGGCTGATGTGAAATGTTATAACATGATATTATCAAAAAATTACAAAATTTTCAAGTATTTTACTTTAATTTATATGCTATTCTGCATCGTCATCTACTGAAAAAATTTGAACAAAACTAAATAATTTTGAGAAAAAAAATTTAAGTCCTGTCACATGATTAGTAACAATAATAATTATTATTTTTTTAACTATAACCTTTTGCTGTTATAAATATTTGAAAACCGTGAGTCTAATTTGGAAATCCTCTATTTCCTAAATTATTAATATATATTTTGCAATAAATATTTTAACTCTTTGCACATAAACTTAAGTTCAAAAATACGACATACATCCCTTGATTAACATTTTATTATATTTATTTATGATATATACATTTATAATATTTACCAAACAATGTTTACAAAAAGAAAGATTATGCAGTCAATTGTACAATTCAATAAGAAACCAATTGGAACGTAACTCGCTCACACTAATTGGAATCAGTTCCAATTATCTTGGACACATGTATCTTTTTGTTGGAAACAGCCACAACATAAGAGAAGTCCTCATAATTTACTATAAAGAACAAAACAATACATTATATGATCATGCATTTCTAATCATAAAACAGAAAAACAATTTTTAATAACAGGGATAATAGAAATATTTAATACAATGGTTGCTCAAATAAAAATGAGAAAGGTTCAATAGATTCCTTGACATGAAAGCATTTAAAGTGAATGTAAAGTCAAGCTAATCAGGGCTCCTAGTTGTTCCTAGGAGCCCTGACGTGAAATGTTATCATTGTTTGAGAATTGTAGAGGAACATTTTTGAATTCCTGATTTTAAAAAAATCATGCCTTTATTTGTCTTGATTTTTTTTCCTGATACTTTTGATACTCAGAACTAACAATTTCAACAAACACTTGATTAAAAAAGAATTATCAAATTTGTTTTAAAAATTACTTTCACTAGAAAAGAAATAAGAAAAACTACAAAACAAAAAAAGATTATTTTGTAATAATATTTTATCAGAGTGTATCAAGTATCTAGTTATGAAGTAATATTTGTGTTATTCGGTAGGTTATCACATAGCAATAAGCAACTCTTTGATAAAAAAGTATCTTTCATTTAAGAACATCGATTCTATTTTTATTTACTTTACTTTTTATCTCAAAATTAAGTAATCAATCCGTTCCTATGGAACTTAAGCGTTATACAAAAAGAGCCGTCATTCGCAATTTATGAAAATAAAATCCCTTTAAAATAGAATAGAAAATGCAAACAACTTTGGTACAGAACATTGTTGGTTCAATCAATATTGTTAAATTAAAAGCAAATGATATTCTGTTAGAAATAAATGAAAACAAAAATAATTTTATCTTCCTAATTAAGGACTTAATCAATCAAGAGTTTTTTTTTAAACAAACAATAGGGTTGAGTTGATTTTATAAATGACAGTCTGTACAAATTTTATGAGGATTTAACTACTCCAAGTAGCAATCAGCTAAGCATACATACCTGATAATTTCTTGAAACCATCTGCTTTATCAGATAAGGAAAGAACTGTTTTATCAGCTCCTTTAACCATCTGGTGGAAAATGCTTGCAACATTTTCATTGTTTTCTAAATCTCCAGATGACTAAAAAAATAGCACAGGGTTACTTGCATGTCTGTATCATTTAACAATAAAAATTATAAATTTTTTTATTTATTATCACTTGTAGGCAAAAGTAAATATTCAATCGAGTATAACCCCCCCCCCCAGCACAATAAATGAATCTCCATTTATAATGGTTAGAACTTTTGAAAGAAGAAAAAAATACTTATACTGGATATAAAAAAAAATAAAAAAAATAGTAGACGCTCTTTAGGAATTTTTTAAATAAATATGCTAAAACTCGTTTACAGAAATGTGGCAAATTAAACCCTGGTTTGATTTTTTTATAATAATTACAACAAAAACAGCCCATTCAACAAATTTTAAAATGATTTTTTTTTTTAGGGTTAAGGCAGTGTTTCCTAAAGTGTGGTACGCGTACCCCCAGGGGTATGGGAACAGTTTAGCAAGGGCACACGTTTACGAATTATCTTGCAACAAACAAAAATTTCAAACCTTTTTTATTTAAAAACAAAAGCTAGCTATTCAAATGTACGATTACGTATTTTTCTTTTGGCAATTTTTTGCAGAGTTAGCAGTTAATAATTAGTGGTGTCAACAGCCAGTTGTGATTTTTAACTTTTGTGCAATTTTTCTGTAGTAAAGGTTTGTAATGAATTCTACTTATTTTGCTTATTTTTATAAAATATAATTTTTATCCTGTTATCACAGCAAAAACAATATCATCCTTCTCACTGATGCAAATAAACTTATTATCACAACTTTGTACCAAGAAAGAAAAATAAACATAGTTTTAAAAAAATACATAAATTTTTTTATCAGTGGTACACAGCGTTATGAAAAGTTTAGAAAGGGTACACAAAAGTCATAAGTTTGGGAAACATTGGGTTAAGGGATTAGGCCACTCTAACCAGACCTAATTATGCTTGGAAAATTTTCTCAGCAAAACAATAAAATAAACTGAAATTCAGAAAAAGATTCTTCATTATACAACTCATTTTAAAATGAATTTTTCAAAATTAAAACAGATGCTGCAAACCTTTTCTTTGATGAATCTTTTTCTCTTTTTTCAGGGGGGGGGGGGCATATTGCAATAACAGCAAAAACTGTATTTTTAAGATTAAGATATTTCAACTGACATATTTGAATTATTGTCAGATAACTGCATTTAAAAGTAAAATTTGAAATTTCTAAAATAAATCGTTTGGAAACTAAAATTACGATAAAAACTATGTACTTATATGCGTAAAAAATGCAATTTAAAATTTAAAACATGAAATCAATAGGGTGACCTGGGGTAATTCCTGATCTAAAAACGCAAACATCTATTTTGTGAAAAAACTATTTGAAATAGAATTTTAATATTTACTGGAAGTTTGAGGCTATATGAGATGAGTCCAATGCCACCTTCTTTTGTTTGAAAATCTAATTAGAATTTAAAAGATTTTAAATATTTAGTGATCAGGAATTACCCCTGGTCTTGATCATTTCTGGGGTAATTCCTGATCACTTCTGGGGTAATTATTGATCACCAGTTTTTGTTGTAAAGGGGCTGCTTAAAAATAATTATATAATGGTAATTAACAAATAAAACATCAAGATCAAACAAATAAACCAAAAAGATATGTTTAAGCTGCTAATAAAATGATTTATTTAAAAAGCAAGAAGAACGATTAACACCTTAAAATTTCAAAAATCTTTGTATTGTGCCATACATTTTAGGCAATCAGCCAACTCATTCTCATGTTCTTCTGAAATATAAGAGAGTTCCCACATGGGTTACTTTTGCTGGATTTTTTAACTTCATTAAGGGAAAGTGTAAAGTTAAGTAAGGTATGTCAACAGCTCTGGCAGCAGCTCTCACACTGAAATTTTCATTTTCAATCATTAAAAGAAATTCACTAATTTTGTTTTCTAGAAGCTTAGTATCCTTTTTAGGCTTATAATTTCTCACCATATTTATATTAGGTTAATTTATCAACTTAAAAATTATTCTAACAATGTACACACATAAAATTAAGATAGAAGCAAGGTAAGACAAACCAGAAATGGTGCAAATCAGAATACAGTCTTGTATACAGTTAAAAACAAATTTTGTGATGACAGTTAAAATATATTTTATAGTTGTTCCACTTAATAAATATGAACTGTTATTTAAGAAAAGACAATTAGCTATTTATAAGCTATTTTATATACTATTTATAAGAAGAAATGACAATGATCAGGAATTACCCCAGTGATCAATAATTACCCCATCTGTAGGGGGCAACATTTGATATAGTTTCCTATAATCAATTATAATGTTTACAGTAGATGTGAAACAATTAAACAAAAGCTTACACTATTTTTATATCAAAGAAAAAGAAAGTAACTCAAAATATTTATTATTAAGAGAAGGAGGGGGATCTTTGCAGAAATGTGCACATTTTGAAACCCATCTTTGAAATGGAAAATACAGAAAGCACTTTAAAAGATACTTATTTTGTTAGATTAAACAAAAAATTATTCTTAAGTAAATGTAGTTATACTTTAGTAAAGTGTACAAGCATTCTTGTCCATGTCTTAAATTTGAAAAAAAAATTTTTTTTTTAAATAAAATTTAGGTGATCATTATTAACCCCAGAAACAGAGTGATCGTGAATTACCCCGGGTCACCCTAAATTCCAAATTTTAGTATCTTCTCTGTTCAAAAATCTTTTGTGTACATCAAAAAATAAATCAACAAAAAAAAAATTCTTCTAAATTTCGAGAGTGACTACATCCCTTAAAAATTCCCTTTAACCATTACAGGTGACTTTTGAGTTTGGAAAAGTATAATTTGAAATATTAGGGTACTTAAAACAATTTCCATAAAATTTCCCATTAACTACAAGGTTAAGATGTTATCAATTCCAGCCAACTCTTTATTTTTGGTTGATTACACCATTACTTGGATTAGAAAAATAATCAATTAAACTTGAAAGAAACATTGATTGGTTTCAGATTGTTCGGGAAATATGGATTTCCAGTTTATAATGCTGACCACTTTTCCGTCATGTTGTTAGGCTCAAAATACTGTTACCTGACATGCTTATGTCATATTAAAATTACGATCAACCAATTTCATACCCTTGCGTGCGATTACAAATGATTTTTTCATTTGGAGCAAAGTTGGTCTGATATTCCTAAAACCATGGGAAAAACAGGTATTGGTCTTAACCTCATGTATCAGTATATTTCATGTTAAATACACAAGTCATAAGCATTTAAGACTTAAAATAATATAATTCTCAAATTGATGTAATGAAGAAACAAATTTATGACATTTATGTAAGCAATATTCACTGTTTAATAATGATAAAGAAATACATACATAAAATAAAAACTTTTATATACTTATTTCAATTATTTAGAAAATTATTAAAATTTTTTAGCAGAGGTATGGTAGCAAAAAACACATCAAAACCAAAATTGTATCAAAATCAATTATTATTTAATTTATGATAAGTGGGGTATCATTACAAACACATTAATGTTCACAAAAGGAAGAGAAAAAAATCTTATGTAAACCTTTGGATACCATAACAAAAATTAAATGCCGAAAAGCAAATATAAATTAAAAATTACAGAACATATGACAAACTTTCATAGAACCTTTCTAATTTTGACCATTCATTTTTATTTTCATCATTTAATTTTTGTAACATTTTTCTCAACATTCAAAATATTAACAAAAAATAGGTAATTTTCTGTTAGCCAAGTGTAACTAAAGTTGGCAATTTTTTTTATTTTTTAAATGTCCATTCTGTTTTTTGTTCTAAAAGAATTGAACTCATTTTTGAATGGTTTAATAAGAAATAGTTGAACTCATTTATCAAAGAACCCAAAAATATTTTCATTCACGAAACATTGAATGTTACAATCTTTGAATGAGTAAAAAATTCTGTTTAGATTCAGAAAATATTTTTGATAACATTGTAAGAGAAAAGACAAATGTGATTGATCAACCTTATTATTAAATCAAAAATTTTGCTATAATAGAAGAACACTTACTGAAATAATACCTCCTTCTTCATTCATTACTATGGATCCAACTCTTTGATGCATTTTATCTGTTGCAGATGCCATACTAAAAATGCAAATTCAGAAGTGAGTATTTTATAAAACAAAAGTAAAATAATACAGTCGATTCCCAAAATAATAAAAATTGAATATTTTGAACAATAAGTTGGACTGAACTGTTTTAACAGTCCTATCCAAACTCCCATTTAACTAATGCAGGGTTGTCACTCTAATTTGTAACAAAAAATTCCCTGCATTTTACCTGTACATGTTATACACAATATCAACTCAGTAGCGCGACAGCCCATAGAGGGTCAAGGCCTACTGTGCCATCTCAGTTTTCTTGAGTTTGGGGTGCAGGAGCAGATGTTCCTGTCAGGTGGTCAGTCGAACACGGAACACCCAGTGTTTAGTTCCCAAGCATGCTTAGTACTCATTTTTGACCCACTGAAGCGATGAAAGGCTGAGTCAACCTTACCCGGACCAAGGATCGAACCCAGGATCTGTGGCACGGGAGCGTGAAGCGCTATCACTCAGTCACCGGGCATCGTTATACACAATATATTAAGCGAAAACACAAATACTGCTCCCTTGTGTCAGCTATATTGAGCTAACTACACTTTTAATTACTGGAAAAACTTAGAGTAAAAAAGGAACAGCTGAACATACTTAAATAATGCTAAATGAAATAGTTTAGCATGGCTGAATTATCTTCCTTAAATATCCTATAGATTGCACTTTAAGTGTACACTATTTTTAAAAGGACAAAAATAAAAAACAAATTCACTGTATTTTCCCAGTTTGTAAAGAAAAACTCAAAATTCCTTGCCTTTCTACCTGTTAATTTTGGTGATTTTTTAATTCCCTGAATTTTTAGGTTTTCCCAGTAGAGTGGCAACCCTGTAATGTTATTTTATACACTTATAGTGAACAGCTGAGAAATTGGGAGTCCGTTCAATAGTAGACATAAATTTCTATTCCAAAGATCTTTTTTTATTCTTTTAACTTATTGCTTTTAAGAGTTCAGCTGAGAAATTGGGAGTCCGTTCAATAGTAGACATAAATTTCTATTCCAAAGATCTTTTTTTATTCTTTTAACTTATTCCTTTTAAGAGTTCGGACTACAAATAGCAGCAGTCCTTTTCATTATGTTAAATCTCACTCTATTTTATACCTATCTCTTTTAAATAGGAGAAAAGGTAGTTAAAAAGCACATTGACAGTATAAAGTTATAATAAATACATTATATTGTAATTGATAAACAAGTGCATGATTTAAAACATTGCTAATATTGTTTTTAACAAGAAAGTTGCATACTTAGTAGTTACAATCAATTTAATTCATATGAATTAAAAGGAAAAAAATAGTGTTTAGATATATCAATATAACACTTAATTTTTAAATTCGAATCCAGGACAAGGCATAGATGTTCTTTTATTCTCTGTACTTTCTGTCTTAACCGTGGGAGTCCACCTAATTTTGTGCGTAAATGCCTGAATTGATGAAATGTTAACACAGGTGGGCATTGGAAATGAAATATAACACTTAATAACAAAAAGACCTTAATACTTGTTCACATTAATTTTATAAAATGATAGTTGATTATAATACATTTTGTAACCATGATTTTAATATTGAAATGCTAAATGTTGCCCCCTAAACACAACAATAGTAATAGAGTTTAAAGTTGGAAGGGATCTAGAAGCAAATTAGGGAACTCATCAGGGGAGTATTTGTTAATATTAAAGAGAACAAATAGCAATATTATAAAACAATTTTGTAAAAGAGAAACATAAATATTACTTAATATGGATATTCGCTGTTAATTTAACAAAAGAAATTTTATCTCTCTCATTAATTAGAGGATACAAGGCAATGAAAAGATTTTGTGAACACAAAACGAAAACAGCTCATGAATGCATGACACAAAAACTATTTGCCAGAAGTTACGGTAAAATGAAAAGCTAGCTTGTAGCTTAGATAATAAAGTATAACTATGCATTGAACATTTTTCTATAAATGCATTTGGAGTACAACTAAACTCAAGCTTTCTCCTCTATGGTCTGTATCCATTAAATTAGTTTCGGATCGATAAAATGTGTTGAGTGCATACAAATTATTTTCATTTATAATATGTCGGGAGGTATCCTAAACAAAAGCATAGAAGTGAATTAAAATAATATATATTCTTTCTTGCGTTACTATAAAACAGCTTAATGATATTTTTTATTTTACCAATCATTTTGAAGTATGAGTTTGACGATGAGAAATCACACAGACAACTTTCAAAATAGTGGTATGCTCTTTGTTTAATAATACAATAAAAATTTTATTATTTGAAAATATATATTATTCTATGATTGCATGTATAGCTTCCAACTTTCCTCTATTCCTTTTTAAATAATTTTTATGGATTATATGTTTATTTCAATCTTTATTTCATTAATCGTCAATATCCTATTGAAACTTCTTGTAAATCAGATCCTTTTTTTTTAAATTATAATTTTTAAAGTAGAAGATTGTTTTCGATTGAAATTGCTGAGGATTTGTATAAATATAAAGTTATGTTAAACAATTATGAAAAAATTGATGTAATAAAAGAATTGTTCTAAACTATGACAAAAATCTATCAACTTTAATGAATAATTATTTTGATGTTGATGCAAATGCCTAATCATCTGAAATGCGAAAAGGGAAATAAATTATGTTTAATATCATATCTATCTATATTCTGTTATTTTTATATATTCAATAGCTATTTTATTTGTGAACTTTGTTAAGAATAAGAGAGGTATAAGAAGTTAGTTTATGAAACTAGATTGTTCTGGTAGTATTTCTCTATTGGTGTGTTACAACCATCTTGCTGCATAATTTATGTATAATGTATGGTTTTCCTTTTTTTTAAATAAAATTTTTGCGATTATAATCATGAAATTTATTTTATAGGTAAGTGATTGATCTTGAGTAACAACTGATCCAGGAATACATTAAATTTATAACTTTAAAATTCTTCAAATCTTTTTACTTTTAAAATTAACAATTATAATAATAAAAAAAATTAAAAGTATCAAGGAAATCTATATTAAAAAGTTTTAACATCAGTCCTGTTTGCTCTTCTCCGAATTAGAAAAGTTCTATGGCAATTAGCACGAGAAAGTTTTCCATATCAGTACTTGCAGCAAAAAAGTAGCCAAATTTTGGAGCAACAAAGCAGTAGCACTAGAAAAAGTAAGAAAATATTAAAAACATCACAAAGGGGTTAACGGTTATGCTCCGCGCCAATCACAACAACATATTTGGTTACATTTTTACTCAAATTTGAGAAACCCTTTGGTATCTTAGCAAAGTAGCTGCTAAAATTATTAAAGGAAAGCTGGAGATTATTTAAAAGCTAGGGTTGAAACACGACGCCCAGTGGCTGAGTGGTAACGCTTCGCGATCCCGTGCCACTGGTCCTGGGTTCGATCCTCGGGACGGGCAAGGTTGACTCAGCCTTTTATCCCTTCAGTGGGTCGTTAAATGAGTACCAAGCATGCTTGGGAACTAAACACTGGGGGTTCCGCGTTCGGCTGACCAGGACCACCTGACCGAAACATCTGCCCCTGCACCCCAGAGCCCAAGAAAACTGAGATGGACACAGTAGGCCTTGGCCCTCTATGGGCTGTTGCGCCACGTAGTTTAGTTTAGTTAGGGTTAAAAACATGAAATGGAAAGAGATGTTTGACTCTCTATTGAGGTGAGAGTTAGTAATGATTTTGAATATTCTTATTATGATGAGTGGTAAGAAAATGATGAAAAATCTTAAAATGAGCTGTCTAAGCCCGTTCTTATCTTAAATTTTTTTTTAATGCTTTATTGAAGGAAGCTAAAACCAAGTTGATAGTTTCAAAGTTATTCATGGGTTTAAGTGTAAGTAGACAATTCGCAATCACATCGCTCGTATACGTCATATGGGGAGAAGACAGGTTCCATGTCTTGACTCTCCTGCTCTTCTTGGTTGTAATGTACTACAATATTTTTCCCTTTCTTTATATTTTTCGTATTTAACTGTCAAAAAAAATTTTTTTTTTAATTTCCTCGACGCTTTTTTTAGAACTATGTTAAATGTAGCTTTTAGTTCTATATAGTTTTCTTAACTTAAAAGTTTTTAATATGTTTGAAAAGCAGTACAGAAATTATCGTACTTCCTCCTTCTGTGACTGACCATTTGCAGTTGCAACTCACGAATACGCCATATGGGGAGAAGTCTATGTCTCGACTCTTCCCTCTCATCCTCTTCTCAGTTATATAGGAATGTACTGTGATATTTCCCCCATTCTCGATATTTTTTATATTTACCTGTCAAAAATATTTTTCTTAATTTCCACGACGTAAAATTTCCACTAAGACTAGGGAACTCCTCGATCGAGTACTGCAAGAAATCGGCCGTTGTGGGGGACTTTTTGATGGAGCTAACCTGCATTTGCTTCACATGCTGAGGAAAACCACGATAACTTCCCACGGTTAACCTAACGGCAAGGGGAGTCTAACCCATGATCAGTCTACCACATAGGATATTTTACGGCAACACTCTGGTCGGTACAAGCCAGATCCGAAATATGTGTCAACCAGCCATCACTGGATCGAATCTGGTTCACATCATTGGGAGGCGAACGGTCTATCCCCTGAGTCATCATGACTCGAGCACTAGAGATTAATGAAAAAAGCTAAAATATGCTTGAAGAAACAAATTTCTGCTGCATAAATGCGGGAACAAAGAGGGAGGATTGAGGAAGAAAGAGAATTCCCATGTGTTTGGTTTAGAATGCAGCTGCCAACTCCACTCATGTTTTAGTTTTTTAATAAAATATTAAGAAGTGTATTTATTATCAAGCTTAATTTTTTAGTCTGTTTTTCATATCTGTAAAGGTGAGACATTGCAATCAAAGGTTTGACCACATTCCAACTAGCTATGACACTCTACTAAAGCTCTGTGTCATTGTAGACTCCTCTGACAGCAGAGAAAGAGTCATAAAATTTTATCAATCTGGAAAAATTAGAAAATGTTATTCGAAATGTTAAGAATGTTAGAAATGTTAAGAGTAATGAAATAATAATTAATAAGAGTTTGAGGTATCTAAAAGTGTGATTTATTTTTAAACAGTAGTAAATTTTTCTAAAAGTGGTAATTTTTTAAAATTTACTTATTATTAAATCTAATTTCAGATATAACTGTTTTGAAACATATTTTCTTCTTGAGAATAAAGTGTAACTAATAAATAATAATAAAATTTATTCCACCGATTACAATAATCTGAGAAAATCAATGAAACTAGTATAGAAAAGTCAAAATGGTTGTTTTTTACCCCCTTCAATGTTTGTGG
Source organism: Parasteatoda tepidariorum (assembly GCF_043381705.1). Taxonomy (NCBI): domain Eukaryota; kingdom Metazoa; phylum Arthropoda; class Arachnida; order Araneae; family Theridiidae; genus Parasteatoda; species Parasteatoda tepidariorum. The sequence continues at coordinate 82,674,522 of NC_092209.1, read as the reverse complement.
ATACTGGGTGATTGCCACAAACATAGTTTCGCATGACTTTATCACCAAATAGAAGTTATTATCATTAAAAATTTCGATTATTTTGTGCTTCAATGTTTTATGCTATTAGTGGCTTAAATTGCAACTATATGTGGTGGGCTTACCATCCAGAAATCTGCCAGCTCTTGGATGTGCGGACCATGGCATATTCAATTTTTTTAGGGGGGTGAATAAAACAAAATCGGAAGTTATGAGTTCTGCGCTTAAGTTTTTGACGCGTCAGATCAAGTTTTTGCTATCCCTTTTATTGGTATTTATTACTACAGAATTCCTAAGTTTTAAAACTCTAGGTATTTTTAATACAGCAAAATTATGACGCCATCTAGTGAGAGAACCGGTTCCATGTCTTGACCATCTCCCCTTCCCTCTCTTCCTCTTCTCAGTTATATAGGAATGTATTACAATATTTTCCTTTTTATTAATATGTTTCGTATTTAATTGTCGCAAATATTTTTTGAAATTTCCACAATGCTTTCTTTTAGAACTATGTCCAATGTAGTTTTCAGTTTCATATAGTTTCCTGACTAAAAAGCTTTAAATATATTTGAAAATCGAGACAGAAGATGACGAACTTCTTCTATGGCTCTCCACACGCACAGGCTAAAGGTGAAAGCATGCAAGGTTTTGCCATAAGTTGAGAGTTCTGATTTATGCCACCTATTGCCCATTTCTATCGCCAATTACTTCCTAATGGGTAGCAATATATTTTTCTAATCATAAAATTTTTTTTAATTATCTTTTTTTGTTTGTTCCTAAACAAGGCATCCGTTTGAGAACTAAAATACATTGGTCCAATGTATTGTCCCATTGGTCCAATGTATAATTTTTCGAAATTCAAATTTAAAATAGTGATAATGATTAATAAAGCAAATAAGGCTTTTCTTGTTGAATTTTTTGTTATGTTTTTTATATACGAGGGGTGTTTTTTAAGTAAGGGCTGTTTCAAAATAAAAACCAAGCGAAAGTGAATTTTCAAAAAGCAAATTTATTTTCAGATTCCACATACGTTTATATTTTTTTCAACATAGTTGCCGATTTGTTTAAGAATTTATCATACTTTACAACTAGATTTAGAATACTCTCTTCATAGAAACTTGCCGCCTGCTCCGATAACCAAGAGGTCATGACCGTTTTTACGTCTTCTTCATTCTTGTTGGGGTTGTCACTAAAATTATGTTTGAACTATCGGAAAGAAAAAGATCACTTAGCGCTAGGTCTGAACTGTTGGGAGGGGTGGTCCAAAACTTCCCAGCCAAAAGAGTCCAATAAGAGTGCCTCGCTGCGAAGGGAATCATTGTGAGTAGCAAAATCCCCTGTCAGCACAGTGTTGCCAGATTTGGCTGCAAGTTGCTGACTGGGCTACTTTTAAAAGTCCCTGCTACTGAAAATCGAATTTGGGCTACGCGCTACTTTTATGGCTACTCATTATTTTTCAAACGCTACGAATATTAAAGATGTGGTACTTTTTTTTCCCTTACAGAAATACTTTTTGTAAAAAAAATTTCCTTTCCCATTATAAAATGATTTTGAAAATTCTTTATCTTTTTAAAAAAGGACATTCTCCCCCCCCCCCCTGAAAACGCATCAGCTTTAGTTTTGGATTCTTGATTTGTTTTGCTGCTCGGGGTCTAAAATCTATGCTTCAAATCATAGACTCGTGAAATCGAAAATATATATATAGAAAAATGTAGGGCGAGAATGATGGGAAAAAAAGCTTTAACTCCATCCATTATTAATCGTTTATTTTCTGGAAAAATCACGTGACCTTTAATCTGAGTAAAAACGAAATATTGAATTTGACGAAATTTTTAACGCAATGCATTGAAATTTAATTTTTTTTTTTTAATTTAGTAGAAATATATAGAGATGCCAACTGCTCCGGACACGCCAAATTAATTAAAAAAACGTAACTACAAAGTAAATGTTGCTAAAATTTGACTATTTTTGTTTGCTTTTTAGGAGGTATAGCATGACCTGGTCTGGCCTGTTTAGTCTAGCTGGGCTCCTGAGGCCAATAATGACCCTTTTCCCATTCATCCTGTAATGAGAACTTAAACAAAAAATAGACAGATTACATGAAATGTAACTATTAAATGGCGCATGTTAAAGTATTCTTCTTCTTCTGCAGCACAACAGCCCCTTTCAGGCCTTGGCTGCCTCAATCACGCGTAGCTTGCAACTCCTTCTATTCATGGCGACTTTTTTCCAGTTGTTAATCTTTATTACTTTGAGCTCTTTAGTAGTGTCATCAAGCCATCTAGTTGGAGGTCTTCCTCTGGCCCGAGATCCAGAAGGATTTTTAAAGGTGGTGATTCGTACTGCATTGTTTTCTGGACCTCTCCTGATATGGCCAAGCAATCTTAATCTATTGCTTCGGATGACCTTCACTATCTTTGGCTGACCATAGAGTCTATATAATTCAAAGTAGTATCTGATTCGCCAACAGCCTCTTTCCTGTACTGGGCCAAAAATATTTCTAAGGATTTTCCTTTCAAAAACACCAAGAGTACGCTGATGTCTGCGTTTAGTGTCCATGTTTCACTTGCATAGAGCAATACAGGAATACAGGAAGAGTCTTATAAATTTTAATTTTGGTTTTTCGACTGATTAGGCTTGATCTTAATTGCTTTCTTAGTCCAAAGAAACACTTGTTTGCCATTTTAATTCGGTTGTCTTCTTCTGTTTTTATGCTGTTTTGGTCATTGATCATTGTTCCAAAGTATTTGAATTCATAAACCTTTTCAAAGGTGTAACCATTTATGAATATAGGATCATAATTTACAGTTCTGACTGGAGATTCCATAAATTTAGTTTTATCTTCGTTGATGGTAAGTCCCATATTTGTGGCAAAAGTTTCAAGAGCCAGAAAGGCCTCTCTCACTGCTCTCTCTGAAGTTAAAGTATAGCATGACATAAGTGCTATAATTATACAAGCCTACGAATTATTCAGCTATAGTGGTGAAAAATCTACTAAATTGAACTTATTAAACCAAGAATTACGATTGGTAAACTACCACTTTAAAATATATATTTACTGTCCGTATGTATATATATATATATATATATATATATATAT
>NC_092209.1:82631751-82669977 GCF_043381705.1 Parasteatoda tepidariorum | reverse complement strand
GAGCAATTCTCAACATCAGATATGGAAACACTTCCCGACTCTCAGATAATTTTTCCTGAATTTCTGTTATTCCGCTTTTTGAACCTGTCTAACCTGCCATTCGAGCACATTAATGTAGTTTCTATAGATGGTTTTAAAAATCGGTATATGTACTTATTTTGAAGTAGAAATTTCAAAATTATTTGCAAAGGAAATGGGGGGGGGAAATAAGTCGAAGACAGAAAAAAGTTCATTATATCCAACTTCCTCACTTTTTTGGTTCACTATATCCACTAAAAATAACATTATACGTGTATAGCAAGGTACGGGACCGAGCATTTTGTTCACTATATCTGGGAGTTCACTATAAGCCGTGTCCACTATAGCGGGGTTTGACTGTATTATAATACTTGGTATAATAAATATTCTACAATTATGTAATACAGTAGTGAACCGATTATCCGGAACAATCGGGACCTTCGCAATTCCGGATAACTGATTTTTCCGGTTTTCTGAATCGCTACAAAAGGCCGTTTTTTTATTGTTAAACCCAACTAAAAACAATTTTTTTTTTTTTGGAAATAATCTTAAAAAGAAGAAAAAACGATAGAGTAATACACTAATGATTATATCCAAAATGATGGTAAGGTAAACATCTTTCAAAAAAGAACGAAAAATCCTAAAATCTTATGAGGAAAAATTTTTTTTTCATTAAAATGGCGGGAAAATTTATCGAATTTTGCTCCGGTTTTTTGGTTTTCCGGATAACGGGTTCTGTACTGTATATCGTCTAATTTATCCTACTGTCAAATTTATATTATATATCCGCTAATATAACCAATTGATACACTAACGTAAACAAGTGCAAACCACGTAAAGACACTAAAACTGTATAGTATGTACTGATAATTAAGATTTTACATAGAATCTTATAGTGCGTCGAATAATTTGGCCTGGAACTGTATAATCCTTGCGTGTTTTAGATGCTATTTGGCAAAAAACTAAGTAAGTGTCGAAAATTTGGCAATTTTTTGGTTTTCAGAAACCGTCGCTTACTTTTATCATTCTGCAATGATTTTTTTTTGCACCATAAGTGAAAAAAAAAATGATTTCCAGGTTCTTGGGAATTAGTTAAAAGCTCGGAGTTTTTTCGATCTTATTTGACTGGGCTAAAAGGAGAAAGTAATTTCATTTAATTTCCAGACTTGAAACAAAAAACGTGAAGCGCATTGCTTTCGTTTTAAATCACCATCACCCTTGTAAATTCCTTTTAACCCTTCGACGCAGAATTTTAACTAAGCATATTTTTCATTACTTTGTATTAATTTATTTCTAAATAAGTCAGGAATATTATATTTAGCATTTGAACAATTTATGGGTTTGAAATATTGTAAGAGACAACGGCGTCTTTTCTGCGTTAAAGGTAAGATCTAATAAAAACAGGGCTCTCTTTCAGGGGTGAAAGCGAGACGGAAAAGAGGAAAGGCTGGTAGTAAAACCATTTCAGTTATAGCTAGTTTTGGGGAGAAGTTTACTTATTCTTTTTTTTAAATTTTTCAACAATATCTACTTTATCTTGGAAAAGAAGCAGTTTTATATATATGCCAGAATTATAAAAGAAATCTTGATAGTTACAGATATTTCATTTTTTTCGAAAAAAATGCTGGAATGAAATGTTTTACGTACCAGGTTTTTCTCTTTTCCGTCTTGCTATATAAGGGCTTTCACCCATGCTCTCTTTCAAACAATAATTTTTCTGTTAAACAGTTATTCATAATTGAAATTTCTCTCATTTACAAAATCAATTATTGATAAATTTTTCAATTAGAATTAAAAAAACTAGGAAGCTTCTCCCCCTACTCGCTGGGGCTCGCCAATCCCCCGGAACTGCTTTCGCAGTTCATTTCGGATTGCTTCGCAATCCAATGCTCGCTATGCTCGCTCATTGGATACGTTCTTAACGTCTAGCTTTTGTTTACTTTTTTGAATACTGAAGTTCCGAAAACTTTTCACTGTAGAAAATTCTGAACCTGTACATTTCAATATTAATTTGAAATTGCAATTGTTAATTTGGGCATTTGGCGATACAACACTTATAGAATTGAAGGATTTGTTACGTCAAGCGCTCAGGTATCATAATTTTGATCTAGTTGCGCTTCTATGTCATTTTGATTTATGTTGCTAAGTTAACTTTCAAAAAATTCTATGGCTGGCAACAGCATTTTTATTTTTTAAGTTGTTTATTTTTATTTCTTTTAGAATTCGTTATTTTTTTAGCGAAATGTTTTTTAACCTAACAGAATTCTTTGCCGACTGTTTTCTCTATAAATGAAGAAATTAAAGTAAATATTTAAGTGTTGTGAAAAAGAGAAGTGTTGTGAAGTGTTGTACAAAGTACTTCAGAAAAGCGCTTTCGACAAAATACTAAAATAGAGATCTATTACTCACTTCTGCCTAGCTTAATAGTATGAGATTGCCGCAGCTGAATTGAACAGCCTGATAATGCTCACTCTGGTTAGTGTTTCCGTTTTTAAAAGCGTTATATGTTGAGCCACCTCGTCTAGATTTGCCATGTGACATTTTTAGTAGCAACCATTGGTCGCTTTTCTAACGTTGCCATTCGGGGAGTTGTAATGAGGCTTTTGTTTGGTGCCGTGTAAGAGAAATATATATATAGATATTTCAAACTATTTTGGGGTTTTATATTTTAGTACTAACATAATTCAGAAAATCGAACAGGTTTTTTTAGTAACTATTAGACTGTTTTTTTTCTTTTTTTTTTTCTTCATAATTAAAAAAATACTTAAATATATTTTTGTTTCTAATTGGAATGTGTGACAAAAAATATTTATATATAAGGGACATACATTTATGTAAAACTTCCTGGCCAAATTATTAGACGCGCAAAATCTCAATATGTGATATTATTTAGCTTTATTGTTTTAACACCTCTGAAACCGGTTTGCACTTGTTTACATTCGTATATCAATTGGTTAAATTAGACTATATAAATTCAATGATTAGATAAATTAGTCGATATATTATATAAATATAGAATATTCATTACATCAGGTATTGTATTAGTATAATTTAATAATTAGATCAAATTATTAGACGCACTGTAGTTTTTTAATAATGACATGATTTGCTCAAGTTTCTATGCAATACTTTTATATTTAAACATACAGGTATTGGACAAAATAATAGGAACACCTGTGCATGGCGGTACTATGTACAAGTGTTCCTATTATTTTGTCCTATACCTGTACATGTAATGGGTTTTTATTCAGGAGAATTTTTTTATGTGCTTCCTATTTGTATTTGTTTTTAACGTATTGTATTACAATGTTAACCAATTGATACACTAACGTAAACAAGTGCAAACAGGTTTCAGCCGCGTAAAGACAATGCATCTTGTATAATATCGCCTGATGATAAAGAATTTTCATAGAATCTTATAGTGCGTCTAATAATTTGGCAAGGGACTGTAAGTGTCCCCAAAGGATAACCGAAAGTGATGCTCCTACGTTTTTCAATCTGTGAAATCGAACATTTTCGCCTGTTTGAAAATCGTTTTTATTTTTTAAATATTTATTTTATTTTATTTTAAAATGAGTAAATATATATTTATTTTAGCTAGCTGAAAGATATGTATATTTAGTTTTCCTAGCAATACAATATTGACATACTCTTTAACCTTGGAACAACATTTTAATAAAAAAGATAGGAAGAATAAAAAAAAAGTTTGCTATCCTCCAAATAAATAACTGTCTCTCTTGTCCATTTCTTCATTTGTATGCGTCGACATGTTCCCCATTCAAGAAAATGTTTTTATGTAGTGATAAAGGGGTGTTGTTGAGGTGGGGTAGAGGGGGGGGGGTAGATCAGTGATGCGTGACGGTCTGTGTTCGCACGGGAAAGGACAGTCGGCGCAATTAAAAGAGGAAACAATGAAAGCTGATCAGTTGTGGTCATGACTTTGGAGCGAGTGGGCGACCAGCTGAAGTGCGATGTCATGCTCAATTTCATGTTCTCCGATTTTATTTTAGCCGAAGCCATCCCCGGACCCCTTCTGCACTGTGAGTACACCCCTTTTTCTCTCTTGAAAATCGTCTTCTTTTTTTTCCCGTCCTGCTCCTCGCGAAACAGGATATTCAGTTTCAGTCGTCAGATTTATTCTCAATTAAAATAATTTATTTTATTATAATATATACTTAATATATAATAATATATAACTTTATATTCTATATTAATATATATAATAATATATATTAACATGCGGGGTCCGACTAAACCTAATTGGGGCCCGGGGCAAAAAATTCTTTGCGAGCCCCCCTTTGCTTCACCACTTCTGTAATGAAAAATTGAACTTTATGGGGGTATTTAAATTTTTCACCTTATTATACATATATAATAAGAAAATTGACTAGAATCTAAAATAGCTATAAAGCCCGCCCCCCCCCCTCCAATGGTCAGACGAAATATCGATCTGTCCATTTAATTCATTTTTGGACAATTCTATGTCCATTTTGCCGAATGCAATTTTCTGATTGTTAACTTTGACATCTAGCAGCGAAAAATTCATGTCCTAGCTGACATTAGGGCGGAATTTAGCTACCTTTTCACAATTACGTTGGTTCACTTAAGCCAATCAGAAGCCTGTATTTTTTGTAAACATATCGTATTTTGCGATATACAGGCTTTTGATTGGCCAAATTTGTCCATTTTAATTGCAAAAATTTAGCTAAATTCCGTCATAGAAAGCCATGGATTTTCGAAATATAGATTTTTTTGTGTTCATAAGATAGATTAATGAAGAAGCTAACATAAAACTGACGGATTTACTGATATTTTGTTTTAAAAAAAATTCATTATAGAAGGAAACCTAAACTTAACTTTCAATTTGGTTCGGGGCCCTCTTCTGATGTGGGGCCCGGGGCAATTGCCCCGTATGCCCCTGCCTTTGTCAGGCTCTGTTAACATGTAGCTATATTATTCTATACTTAATTTTTTCTATAATTAAAACTTCTTCGTTGACTTTAAACAGAGTTGCCACTCCACAGGGACAACTTGGGAAATACAGGAAAATCACCTAAAATAGCAGGAATAATGCAGGGAATTTTGATTTTTTCTTTAAAAACTGGGAAAATACCGGGAATTTTGTTTCTTATTTTGATCTTTTAAAAAATGATAACCACTCGAAGTGCAATTTATGGGATATTTCAGGATGATATTTCAGCTATACCAAACTATTTCATTTACTATAGCATTATTTGTTTTAGGTATATTCGTCAGTTCCTTTTTTCTCTTAAGTTTTTTCAGCAATTATAACTAGTATAGTTATCCCTTATAAAAGAGCGCAGTGATTGTGCTCTTCTTAATATATTTCATTTTAAAACCGTCGTTGAACAGCCGACCCAATTTTTGGGTTTGCGACTACTAATATTCAACTCCGTAGCCTTATAATTTTGAACCCAATCCAGAAGACAAGGGAACTCCTGGATCGAGCATAGGGGGAAATGTTGCCTTCGTGGAGGACTTTTTGATGGAACTAACCCGAATTTGCTCTACATGGAAAGGAAGACCACGAGAACCTCAACGCGGTTAGCCTGACGGAAAAGGGACTCTAAGCCATGATCCGTCTACCACTCAGGATATTTCACGTCAGCATTGTGGTCGGTGCAAGCCGGGTGCGGATTCATATCGACCAGCTATCGCTGGATTCGAACTTGGTTCACCTCATTGGAAGACGAACGCTCTATCCCCTGAGCCATCACGGTTCCCTCTTAATATATTGTATATAATATGTAAAGTGGATTTATTTCCATATTTGAGTGGCAACCGGTTAAATAAATAATCTGGATTCAAACCGAAAAATAACCCCCGTGTTTTGGAGACTCCGATCTCATCTAGTTCAGCTTAAATCATTCTAAAATTTGAAAAAAAGAAGGAAAAAATTCAATTTTAAACAACCGATTTATATTGGATTTACGGGCATGTCATCGTACAAATTCACACCATTGCTACCGTGAACCCGACTTGGATCAATCATTGGGATTAACTGAGGAAGACCGTCTTGAGTGAAACAAACCCCGCATTTGCGTTACACGGAGAAGAAAACTTGGAAAACCGACTACGGTTAGCCCGACGGCAAGGAGACTGAAATTCATGATCCATCTACCATTGTGGATATTTTACATCGAAGCTGCGAGCCGGAAGGAGGACATGAATTGATCAGCCACCGCCTTGTATCGAACCTGGATCCCTATGTCCTACTTCTTCCTGTGCATTCAATAATTTAGTGCATTTGTTGTGAATTTTTTTAGAAACTTACATATTACACAGATGATTGTGCTCCGGAAAAAATCCGGATTTTCGGATTTTTCGCAAACAGTGATTAGGAAGTTTCCAGATATCCAAGGTGCAAAAATTTCAAGAAATCATAGTCACATTTCTGTATAAAAATTCTTGTATATTTTTTTTAAAAAAAATATTAGAACTACAATTTATACTTGGCATCGCCTTCATTAATTAATATTTTTTCTGGTAGAATAATAAATGTGATTAGAGATAAAAGTAAACTTATAATTATTCATTTAAATTATGCTGCATAGAACTTATGTAGAATTTCATGTTTTGAAAATATCAATGATTTAAATTTATAAAGATATTAATTTTTTGAAATGCGTCATTAATGATTTTTCCGGATTTTTGAGTTGGACTCACAATCACCCCTTATATTATGAAGGATTATAATTTTATGTCTATTATATTTTCCTCTGGAATGACTCAATTTTTGTCTAAATTAGCCCAAAAATTAACGGTCCACCTATAATCTTCTCGCAGTATTGAAATTTATTTAAATCAAATCGTAATGTTTATAAATTAAAGATTTCATAGGATGTATACGTTTATTACAATTTTTTTCATTTTACAGCGAGTATAATAACATGCGTAAAAATCTAGATTAAAATAACTAAATATCCAATGAGAGAGACAGATGCGAGCCCGAATTGTCGATGTTATCTAAATTGAAGTGCAAAAATAGTTCACGATATTTTATTTTATTTTATAACCATCGTTGAACAGCCGACCCAATTTTTTGGGGTTTACGACTACCAATATTCAACTCCCGTTGCCTTGCAATTTTGAACCCGATCCAGAAGACAAGGAAACTCCTGGATCAAGTATTGAAATAAATTTGCCTTCGTGGAGGACTTTTTGATGGAACTAACCCGAATTTGCGTTACATAGAGGGGAAAACCTCCCACGCTTAGTCTGACGGCAAGGGGACTCTAACCCATGATCCGTCTATCACTGAAGATATTTTACGTCAGCACCTTGGCCGGTGCAAGCCGGGTGCGGAATTCAAATTGACCAGCCATCGCTAGGTAAAAACCTAGGGTATTAAAGCAAGATATTATTTTTTACTGCAATAATTTTTTTTTAAATTTCCATTAGTATAAACCATTTAATTGTTACAATTTTTATTTCTCTACCACTAGAAAAAAACTTCTTATTAAAATGATGGCAGCCAAATATGATTTGTCTAACATGATATCAACTAACAAGCATATGACTAATCTGTCTTGAAATCAAATTTTGTTATAACCAAAATGAAATAATTTTGTATAAAAAATAAACAGATCTTATAACAGTTTAATTTATTTACCGTTCGTAAAATGAACAATGAGTTATTCAATTCAGCAAATTCATATTGAATTAAAGTTTTTTAAAATACCTTTATTTGCCAAATTTGAAAAAGTAAGGTAAAAAGTCGTAATCTTTGTGGAATAAAGTATTGATAAAGGATGTAATTAATTTGCTTTCGTAAATTATTCTGTTGCTACTATTTTCACATTATGTTAATTTTTCAACGAATTGTTTTAATGATTTTATGTTTTATTATTCTAGTAAATTTATAAAACTATTAATGAACCATTTTATAAATGAATAAAAAAATTATTTGCAGATAAGATGAAGACTTAGGTAATTTTTTTATTATCACATAAACCGAGTAACAAATAATGTGGTGATCGACAAATATCGCCGTATACCGAATAAAAATAGGATATTCTAGGTATTAAACCCCTTTATAGAATTAATCCTAGTTTTTTAAACTTTTTTTTTTTTAATATTTGACATCTTTGGGTCCAAAAGATGTGTAAAAAAATTATGGTCGGAACTACCAAAATATGGAAAATTTTACACTGAATCTGGCTTTACGGCAACACCAAAAAGCTGAGTGATTTTCACCGAAACTCTTTGGTAGTGATTTTAGTAATGTTAAGAATGAAAAATGGTTTTATAATATGTGATAATGTTTGCTAAAAAAGTTAAAATTCGGTAATTTTTTCGTGATACCTTAGATCAAATGAATGATTTAAATACCGTATATTTTGGTTTTCATAACCAGAGATATAATGTTTTTTTTTTTTTTTTTAAAAAAACAAAAATGTCATTATTGTGCAGTACAGTACAGTTAATTTTACCGTGTAAAATTTTTTAAATTTAATTACTGCGAAATTTTAAAAGAAAAGAGAAGTTTTTATTTTTATTTTTACAGTCATAAAAATTCAAAACAACAGAATATTATTTTTTACTGCGATAAGTTTTTTTAAAAATTTAAAAAAACCGGTATTTTATCAGTATAAAGTATTTAATTACTTCAGAACTAATTCGATATTTAAACAAAGTGTGACGAGTTTCAGACATAAGATAGCGTACTTGCAAAATAATAATAATAAATAAATAAAAATGTATATATAAATATATATATATAAATATATATTATTAAAAATGAAATCTTCCTGAGACGTAAAATCATGCGCATCAATGACATTCTGATATCAGAATGTTTAATTCATGTCTTTATATCAGATAAATTTCTCTAGAAATGGGCAAAATCTCATATCGTTCTATCTGGTAGTTTATGAATTATGGAAAATATAAGAATTGTGGAATAAATACGGGAAATGATATATTAAAAAAAAATTTTTTTATCTTCGTTATTTAAAAAAGTTAAATAAAGGTGTAATACTGACAATTCTTATTTGCTTTTTCTATTAAAAAGAAAGAGAGAGAGAATGGAATTTCGTCGTAAGTGCCGACTGGCCAGGCGAAATTTGTTGAATGGCCAGGCGAACTTTCCTAAATAGTGAAATTTTTTGGGAGGTCACAGCGACCTTCTGGTGCCCCTGGGTGCAAAAATAAATAAATAAATAAAGCTCGGACAATGTTATTGAAATTTATATAGCTTTAATTATAAAGTATTTTATAATATCGTTTTCTCCCCAATTTCCAAGCAAAATCCATGGATTGCATGTAATCGATGATGTATAATGGATAACAGTGTATGGAGTCTAGGGCCTTCTTCACTAAACCACTCAAAAGTTATCGTTTCGGTGGGATTCATATAAATTTAAGGTTTGCTGCCCAGTGCTGGAAAGAAAATTTAAATAAGTGTTTACGAGCCGCGATGTTCGCCTTCCAATAAGGTGATCCGGGTTCTAAGTCCAGCGATGGCTGGTCGATACGAATTCCGCATCCGGCTTTCACCTACCACAGTGCTGACGTGAAATATCCTCAGTGGTAGACGGATCATGGGTTAGAGTCCTTTTGCCGGCAGGCTAACAGCGTGAGGTTCTCGTGGTCTTCCTCTACATGTAATGCAAATGCGGGTGAGTTCTATAAAAAAAGTCCTCCACGAAGTCAAATTTCTCCCAATACTTGATTCAGGAGTTCCCTTGTCTTCTGGATTGTGTTCAAAATTACAAGACTACGCAGTTGAACATTAGTAGTCGTAAACCCAAAAATTGGGTCAACTGTTCAACGGCGGTTATAAGATAAAATAAATGTTTACGCCTCCGTGTCGCTACTAAAAGCGACAATTTGGAAACCAATTGAATTTATTTATTAGTAAAAGTCTACTCCTATTATTATTTTTTTGTTAATTTATTTATGATTAATAAAGTTATACTAAAAAATTGTTTATCCGGGTTTTTTTCCGCCCCCTGTTGACGCTTAGCCCTTAAAATTTGGGGTTAGCCTATTTACAATCTGTAAAAATTTTAGTCTCAATAGTTAGATCAGAAAAGCGGTAGAATGTTTCTGAATATTAATTTCACTTTTTACGCATTGTGCTCGTAGCTCTTCAACGATTAACAACTTTCTTGCTCATAAATTCGTTTATCTGATGTAGTTCCACATAAAAAATTATTTCTAATAAATATATATTTTAATTTGTTTATTTTATTTAATATTGGTCAAAATATTTTTCGAATTGTAAGGCGTATAAAATTTTAAAATTATTTTAAATTATGACATTTTAAGTTGCAAAATGTAACCGTATTCAATTAATCAATTTTAGATTTATAAAACTTAAAAGAAAAGTCTTATTTTTTAATTTTTTTTCTCGAGAACAATTAGCCCGATTTGATCAAATTTTGTAATTTGTCACTTGAAGTTTCATAGTTTTATTTTTAAATGCTGTAAATACTTGTTTATATTATAATTCATAAGAATTAACTTATAATTTTTTCGATAATTTTTGTATAAAATAAAAATAATAATTATGAAACTACATGATTTTTATCTTTGGTATACTAGTATGTTTTACCTGATCAAAAACTTCATTCGCTTCAAAAATACAAAAAAAGGAAATAACAGTTGACACGTTTTAAGCCCTTCAAAAATTAGCACCCATTTTCAAGACTTGACAGACTTGCATGTTTGTGTGCAAAAAATTTTCGATTTGTTTAAAAAGCTGTTTAAATAGGGTGAAAAGTTTAAAATATCATTAAGAGGCTATGATTTTCGATTGAAACTATTAGAAAGAGCTGTATTTTCCAGATTACGGTTAGGCTATCTGTTGGGGGGAGGGGAACGACGTTTTTGCGTCTGATTTCGTAACTTTATAAATACAGGGTACGTAGCGTTTTTAAAAAGTGCTTATTTTTGTTTTGCGTTTTTTAAAAGCCCTTAAATGTGCTTTTTTTTATTTGGGGTTTGTAAACAGTACTTAATTTTCTATCTTTACAAATGAGATATTTTCTCAGGCGTGTCGATTGTCGTTCTAAATTACAAAAAAAATGTATGGTTTTCTGAATTTTCTCTGCAATATTTATCAGAAACTAGTTAATTCATCATTGTTATGTAAAGTTTTTGAAAATGTTTTTGAATTTTATTCGTCTTATGTTTATTAATTAAAAACTTTAAACGGTAGAAAAAAATAATTTTTATTACCGCACAGATCCTAATTATGATTTTTATTTATTTATTTATATTTTTTTTTGGTAAGTGATTAAAAATATTTTTTGAATGCTTAAAAAGTATTTAAAGGGTACTTATTTTTTGTTGAAAAATCTGACTGCGCACCCTGAAATAGCATGCTTGAACAGGGTGCGTAGCGTTTTTAAAAAGTGCTTAAAGGTGCTTATTTTCAATTTTTAAAAGCCCTTAAAGCTGTTTTTTTCACTGGGTGTTTTTAAAAAGTGCTTAATTTTCCTTCTTTCAAAATAAGATTTTTCCTTTACTATGTTGATTTTCACTTCAAATTATGCAAAAAGACACAGTTCACATGATTCTATTCAACGTTTTTACAATTAATTCTACCCCAATCTATTTCGGCGTATTGTCAGTCCGTAGCGCATGGAAACGCCATTCATTTTAAAATTTCGTGATTTTTGACAATTGTCAAAAACAATGCCAAAAGGTTCTTTGACATGACGGTTAAAACAAGATAAAACTATCAATTGTCAAAAACTTTCCAACCTTGCCTAATTATAATTTTTTAAAGTGCTTAAAAATATTTTTGAGTGCTTGAAAAGTGCTTGTTTTTTGTTGAGTAATTTGGCTACGCACCCTGTTGAAGCCAACCCTTTGTACAGTTTAGATTGGCACTCAGTACGCGAAAGTTCAATCATTAGAAGAAAAATTATTCAGGGAGATATCTTTTTTTTCCTTCCCCCGTCTCACTGAACATTATTTCAATGGAATTCAATGTAATTTCTTTTCAGCAAGAGTCTCTCTTGTATAGCGTGAAAGGGCTCATTAATCTGCTTCGAAAATGATGATGGGCTGGCAAATTCCGGATGTCCACATTTTCATTGTGAAATTTCCCCCCCACCCTAACGAACTTCCGCTCATTTTCTTTCTTTCGTTTCTTTATCCCCAAGAGGTCAACTTTTGTAATCCCGCTTTCTTCCATCCTTATTATCAGTATGCAATACGTGCTATGAAGAAGTGACTAATTTATGTGAATTAGTTTGTTGTATTAAATGCACATGCTTCCGAGTTTTTTTTTTCTTCTTTAAAAAAAAGAAAGATATATCTGTCTATCTATCTATCTACTATCTCTCTCTCTCTCTCTCTCTCTCTCTCTCTCTCTCTATATNTATATCACAACATAAATAAATACGAAAAGGACCAAAAGAAGAAGAAAAAAAAAACAAGAAAATTAAGAAAAGCAAAGCCCTCCTTTTTGCTGATGAAAAGCTGATGAAAAGATTCTATCTTTTATTTTTAGGAATTTTTCTTAATAATTTTACGGATTTTTTTTTCCGGTTTTTTATTTTTATTATTTTTCCCTTTTTTCATTGTTCTGTAATTTTTTCCATGTTTTCATAGATGTTTCCATGTGTTTTCAATGTTTTCATGTTTATATATTATCTACTTTTTTTCCGGCTATTTTTTTAAAAATAATTTTAATATTTTTAAAAATATTTTATTTTAATAATTTTTTTTCTTCTTTTTACATTAATCTTTATTATTTTCCACGTTTTCTCTATATTTTAACTTAGTTTATGAGTTCTATATATTTGCAACTTATTATGCGCAGTTATTAATTTTCTTCGTTTTTAATTTAACGCCTGGAAGAAATCGGTTCAAAACGAGCAAATCATGTTTGTTTGTTTTTTAAATAATACTAGTTCATTTTCTAAAATTATTAAAATTGCATAGTTAAATACCAACCTTATTAATTATACCTCTCACTATTGTATTCATATATTATTCTTTGGCTGTGTTGTTTATACAATGTAAGAATGCACTTCTTTTTGCTGATATAATTGTCTGAGCTGATGAAGTGATTAGTATATCTTTTCTTTATTTTGTTTTCTGGCTTCTTAATATTTTTTTTATAATAAATACTTTTAGAAATATTTTATTTTAATGAGTTTTCTTCTCTTATTATTAATCTTTATTATTTTCCTTGTTTTCTCTATATTTTATTTATGACCTCTATATATTTGCAGCTTATCCGCTTTTCTTTATTTTATTCGTTTTTTTTTCTCTTTTCTTTTTGTCTTTATTGTGCCATATATACATACACGGGGGGCTTGGAAAAATAATGGAAGCACTTCGTTACTAACACATTTTTTGATATTTTTCCAAAAATATTTAGAAAATCAGTTAATAAATTTAGAAGTGCGATTTCTCATACATATCAATTATATCTCATACAATGATTTCCCATAAAGCTTTTTTAGCTTTAGGGGCCAACAATAAATTACAAACTTAAAAAAATGTTTTTTAACACCCTATGTCATAAAATTGATCTAACGCATAAAATGTAATAATATATTTGTAACTTATTTATATTATTTTGGTTATTATATTCAATAATTGCCAAAATTTTGTAAACCTAACTTAAATATTTATGGAGGACATTTTTATAAAAAAAAACTAATTTTTTTGTCTTACGTTTTTTTTTTTTTTGAGAAATATAATATTGAGAATAACTTTGAAAATATTCAATAAAGTTAAACAAAACACTTAGATAAATTTAGGATTTATTATAAAATTATTGCTTTAAAATTTGAGAAAAATTCGTTAAAAAATGTGTAAGATAAGAGCAATTAAAGTGGTTCTTTTATACCGCTCACGCTCCGAAAAATTTTTGAAAAACATTTTCTTAATTTTGTAGTGAATCGTATTTGGGAACTAATAATTAAAGTGTGATTCGAATATCTAAAAAAATTATAAAATTTCTAGCATTTTTCAAAGTAATTTTTTTTCTCTCTTAATGAAAGCTTAAGATGATAAGGAGTTTTCCCACAAATTTCATTTTGTTCTATTAAACAAGTTTTATTAAAAATGTCACCGGCATTGTTGAGGATCATCCTCCATAAAAGTAACTTTTTTTCGCATGTTTTATTTCCTAATATCATCAAACTTTGTTGTCAGGAGAATTATTAGAAGGATATTATCATTAGTTAATAAATCTTGTTTTGGTGTACAAAATGAAATTTGAGAAAAAACCCTTATTATTTTGAGCTTTCTTATATAAAGAATTAAAAAACTACTTTGAAAACTGCTTGAAACTTGTAACAAATTAAAAATATGAATGCCAAGATTTATGTCTAGTAACATGTAATCTGTATTTCTCTCTCTTTCTTTCGATTGACATCTACTCAATCGTGAATTTATAAAATAAACATCTATTGGCAAAAAAAAAAAAAAAAAAAAAAAAAAAAAAAAAAAAAAAAAAAAAAAAAAAATAATGATAATTTTTCTATAAGTATAAATAAATTGTCAATATTTTAAACAGAAAATTTGGAAAGAGGCACTAAAAAGCATTTAAATTTACAATAACACTCAAACAAATACAAATTAAAAAGAAAAAAGAACTCGTTAAAATTATGATACAAAATGGTCACAAAGAGCGTATACGCTTCGCGAACTTATACCTTTATACAATCTTTGATGGCCCTATCAGCAGTATCAGCTCGTCAAATTTAAACTCTGTAGTTGCATTTAAGCTGGCAGTTGATCATTAATAACTCTCTTGAACTAATTGTCAAATCTGATTTTTTTTTAAATTTTATTCCGTTGTACACCGTTTACTTTTTTCTACGCACCATCGTAATTTCAAGCTTCTAAGCCTTTCAAATTTTAAGCGGCAAAACAAAATGTAACGTTAAGAGAAAAAATTAGAAGAATTCGTTTCAAAATAACTTTCGAACAAATTGATATTTTTATTTTTTTTAAAATTGGTCTCTAGAAGAACAAATTTTTTATTCTATCGTAATCTCTGTACATTTTCCTACACACCTTAGTAATTTCAAATTTATAAAATATAAGAATTGTAGTTTTTGCGCAGCAAAACAAAATGGTACGGTAAATTAAACACCCGAAACAGCAGCTCCAGTCCCTGCGATTTTTTACCTTAAATTGCAGGACATTAATACTGGATCTAATTTTTTCCACTCAGAAAAATAATTTCGAGGACATTTTTTTATTTGCTTAAATATTAAATTTTTCAGGGACTTAATATTTTTTTTAAGGGTAAAAGAAAAGAAAAAAGATTTATTGATAAGTTTGTTACAAATTTTCCGGATCCCCTCCCCTATTACGCCACCGGGCCGGAAACGAATTAGCTTACGTCATTTCCATCACAGAACACAAAATGCTTCCCCCAAGACCTATATTCCCCCTTCTCACCAAAAAGACTATTCCGTTTCGGACGCCCTCTTGCGGCGAAACGTCATTCTGATTATTTTATTGATGAGGTAAGACGTGTTGCGTAGGTGTGTTGTTGTTGTTGAAACGTAGGTGTTGTTCAATGATGTCGATTTAGTTTCGAATTTAATGTTTACCTGAAAGATAGTTGGATAGTATTTCTTACTATTACTTGTCAGCCCTCTTTACTTTTCCACTTAAAAAGTTCAATGATTTGAGTGTTGTGCAGTCCAGTAAAAATGGGTGTCCAATCCGCATCAGGTATTTTGATGGAAATAAGAAAGATTTATTTCCCGTTTCTTTGTTTTGCTACTTTTATTATAAATTAAACTGTTTAATTTATATGAGTTTTAGAAACGTAGCTTTTTTCCTATTAAGAGAAAATCTAAAGCAAAATCTTTCATTGCAGATTTGACCCCGGAGGAACAGCAATTATTATCGGATATACGACGTAGAAAAGAGGAATTACTACGCGAGATCCAAGTATGTTTTTATATATAATTTGTTTTGTCCTTTTCATTGAATATTTCATGTTACTTTTCTTACAATCACAAATAAGTAAGGAATGCCCGCAAGCTTGAAAAATTTTATGACCTAATTTAACAACACTGTTCGATCTCTAAACTGAATGCCTATTACTCATTTGAAGCCAGCAGTAAACTAGGATTCCGACCGCAAACCAATGAATAAATAATATCATAATGAATTACTAACCAAATAAGTATGTTGTATTTGAGTTTGTAATTAATTAATTGAATTATTGAAATAATGACAGAAATATTTTATTACATGTAATTTATTAAAATAGAAATTTTTGTTATTTTTCTTTTCATTATTCAAAAGACTGCTTTTATATCGTTATGTAACAGGGAATTTGAAAATCTCCTGAAATAACAGGGAATTTTGAGTTTTTCTTTAAAAACTGGGAAAATACAGGGAATTTTGTCTTTTATTTTAATCATTTAAAAAATGGTAACCATTCAAAGTGCTATGTATGGAATATTTAAGAATGATACTTCTGCTTTATTAAACTAGTTCATTTACGATAACATTATTTGTTTTAAGTATATGCTAAGATGTTCCTCTTTTCTTTTAAGTTTTTTCAGCAATTATAACTAGTATAGTTGTAATTGCTGAATACAGCTCATTCAATAGCACAGTGATTGTGTTTTTCCTCTTAACCCTGTGGCAGAATTTTTTCGGGCTCTCTGCGACATACCTCTCTAATACTTTCTCATTTTTCTTACTTCTTAATCTTTCTGCGAGATATTTAAAAATATAAAATATACAAACTTTAAAATAACTATAGTTGAAGCTTCAAAAAAAATTAAATTAAATAAATAAATAAAAAAATTTTTCAAATTTTTTTTTTTTTAAAATTGAATATGGGATTTTTTTTAATTCTAATATTATGGGCGATATTCTCGCATTTTGTAGAAACATAACACACTAATTATTTCCTTTTTCGCATTTTATAATTCATCATCACATTAAAAAAATAAAATCGTAAAATCTGTTGCAGTAGCTGCCAATAAAAAAGATAGAAGACGAAATCATGCGAATCGAACTTTTCAAAAAGTGGTTACTAAATGCGTGTTTTCATTTCGAGATTTAGTTGTTGTGATAAATAATATCGGATTTTAAAAGCTATGTGGAAATCAGTTGTAACAACTGCATGAAAATTAAAACGAAAATTTCCACAGAAAAGAAAACCAAATTTTTTACTTCATTATTCTTTATTTTTCATTATTCACCAATGAGAATAGAGAAGTCACAAGCATTTTTTATTAAAACTCCGATGTGCGAGAAAGGCATCTTTTGAATATAATTATGAAGAAAAGATAAAATATTTCGAAAATTTCTGCAGAAAGGAAAAGCAAAAATTTTTATTGCCCAAAGGAAAAATCCTTCTGCAAAAACTCAGTAACATTCAGCGACAATGTCGCCGTGTCGCCTCTTAATATATTGTGCATAATATGGACAGAGAAAACAAGGGAAATTTTTTTTTACAAATTTGAGTGGCAGCCTTACGAATAATACTTGAAGTAGACGAACTGCACCGTATAATTTTATGTCCCAGTGGCTGTTGGCGTGAAAAAATTTGGAAATGCAAGATCTACCGGATTCAGCTTTTATTATGTAAAGTCTATGGATGGACTATCTTATATTAAAATAATTTTGTTGTTTAAGTATATCATTATCATTAAAAATAAATAAAGAAAGAAACATTACTTTTTCAGTCAGCAAGAATGTTAGAACTTTTTAACATTATTAAATTTTGTAATATTGCCTTTGAAACTCAAGTCACTTTCTGTTTCTGAGAAGGAAGGAATATGACTGTCTTCATTAAGTTCATCTATTATCATTAAGTTCACCTTGAAAAATCATGTAATTGTAATTTTTATTACTGCTCTTCCTAGTTGGTCTTCTTCCTCCTCAATTACATGTATCTATTTTAACCTCTTTTTCAGAAGTATTTATTTTTCTCTCATTACCTTTTTGATGAACTGTTTTAGCTGATTGTTTATTTTTATTTACAAATTTTTAATTCATTGTGAAAGCTACATTTTGTTAATTCGTACTTTCTAAATGAATTAGTCTTGGCAACTTCCGGGCAGCATTAATTCCCGCTAGAAACTAAAAAAAAACACAAACATTTATATTTTATCTTTTTAAAAATTTTCAAGTGTAAAATCTATTTGGAACCTTGGTGATTGTAGTTCGCTTGATAATCTTCTCTTAAAATTTCTTTTTGAAAGACAAAACTGTCTCCTATGCATTTTGATCCGCAAGATATTCTACAATAACCTCCTTTTACGTTTATAATCCTTGTCAACATTGAAGTGAAAAAATCTTCACACAAGAAATTGCTAATTAGTATTTAAGTAGCTACGATTATTCACTATATTGAAACATAGTAAATTACAATTAAAAAAGTTTGATCAAAAGTATTAAAACCTATTTGATTGATATAAGTAATATAAAAAGGTTAAAAAGAGATTGTATACTTCAAATTTCATCAGTAGAGCAAACTGGTTTTTATGGCTTACATACCACCTTACTCACCAGTTGTATAGCAAATTTTGACATAAGTTTAAATTTTCTATGTTTAAATGTTCTGATATGTGTTTCTTTTTTAATTATTTTTGACAAGTATTCAAATATACATACACTGTGTGGTTGTTTCGGAACACCCTGTATAATTTTGC
Organism: Parasteatoda tepidariorum; assembly: GCF_043381705.1. Taxonomy (NCBI): domain Eukaryota; kingdom Metazoa; phylum Arthropoda; class Arachnida; order Araneae; family Theridiidae; genus Parasteatoda; species Parasteatoda tepidariorum. Next base: position 82,651,330 of record NC_092209.1, on the reverse strand, counting down.
ATAATTGCTCATTAATATGTAATCTTATTCTTTAAGCAATTGAAGGATGAAATTACTGAAGTCACTGCTGAAATGGAGAGGTTGGAAGCACAAGATGAATGGTAAGTATTTTATTTTTTAATTTAATTTTACATTTTATTTTTTAATGTCAAAAGTATATCTTTTCACAAGTATATCTTTTCATTTTTTAGCAAAAGCAATACTAAAGCAAAACAGCTTTCAACGGGTAAAAAGAAATTCAATATGGACCCGAAAAAAGTATGTTGACCTTTTTTTGTTTAGTTTATTCTTTATCAGGGTTGGAGTTTTTGTCGGCAAAAAGGGGTTTTTGCCAGGACAGTGGCAAAAACCAAATTATCTAAATTGCTGATTAAATATTATTACAAAATACTTGAAACAAATTTACATCAATCATAAGGAATAATAATTTTGATACATTACATGAAAAAATTATTTTTAACATATTAATATAAGGGTAATAATTTTTAAAAGATTGAAAGTTTTTGATCTCTTTTCATTTTAGAATCCTAAAATAAATGTTTTTTTACAAATAAATAAATATTATTATTTGTACAATATTGTTATTTATTATAAAAAATTATTATTTGTACAATAATTAACTACACATGTTGATAGTTTATGCTTTAAATTATAGTTATATTAATTTAAAATAAGTTCATTTCACTGGAAATAAGAAAATAATCATAAATTTTTCAATCAATAATGTTTTAAACTACTAAAATGATATATTATTACATTATCATTTAATTATGGAATAATAATTTTGTTAATTTTTTTGTAATTATTTATATTCATAGTATATATTTCAATTTTAGGAATAATTTTGTATCAAAAATGTGTTTTTGTCCTCTCATCTTGGAAAATATAAGTTTTTGCCAATTTGCTTGGCAAAAACCTGTTTTTGCCAGGACGTTTTTTACCGGTATTTACCATGGTTTTTTCCACCTGCGGAAAAATCTTGCCAGCCCTGTTCTTTATGTTATTGTGTTGCAATTCCCTCATTTATATATTTTCTTTAGGGAATCGAATACTTGATCGAGCATGGTCTACTGAAAGACACAGCTGAAGATGTTGCACAGTTTTTGTACAAAGGAGAAGGTTTAAATAAGACTGCTATAGGAGATTATCTTGGTGAAAGGTATTATATTAATAAAATTAACTTAAGCTTCATTCAATTTTATTCTTTTATCATTTAAAAGCTCAATTGTATGTAGTCCTTTCAACTTTTCTTGAGTTTATTTTGTTTGAAATTTATGCTGCATAAAATTTGACAAAGGAAATTTATATTGTCCTGTGAGCAATGGACAACTAGATCTAATGTTATTTTTTAGCATGCCACTTTTTCAAGAATTGAAAACTTAAAACAATTTAAAAAAACTGCTGTTATTAATCCTGTAAAGCACTTCTCAGAATATGGTACACTTACCACGTTCATTTCTATAATGGGAAAAACTATGAGAAAAATATGGTATGCTGTTTTTTTTTTTTTTAAATTTTATTTCAGTTTTGTGCTTTAGTCGGTATTAGAATCACAGAGTAGCATATTTAATCTTAGTTTTGAACATTTTCCATTCTTTGTATTATAATTATTCATTTTATTAACCAGGGGTCTGTTTAGAAGAAATTTGGGTCCGTTAACGGACCCTTCACAAAATATCTTTTCATAAAAACGGGCCCTTCACAAAATATCTTTTCATAAAAACGGACCCTTCACAAAATATTTTAACTTAAAAACGGACCCTTCACAAAATGATTTTTCTTTTAATCGGACCCTTCACAAATTTGTTTATCTTCATTATTATTTTGTTAATCGAATAAACCCTTCCCAGAGCAGAAAACAAGAAAGATGGATGTAAATAAATTAAGTTTTGTCTTCGGCAGACGTTTCTTCCATCATTCGTCCGAAATGAATATTCTGCGTTCAGCAGTATAGGCTAAATAGTACCAATTATTTGTAAGTTGCATCTCTAATTTAGAAGCAGCAATTGATGTTTATTTCTTAAAATTTAATTTTTCTAATTATAATTTTACAGTGTTGAGCATAATCTTGTATGTCTTTACAATTTAAAAACTCCTTGAAAATTTTTTTTTTTGCAACAACGGACCCTATTTGCACAAATTCATAAAAGCGAACCCTGGTTGAAAGAATGTGAGTAATTTTTTCCCAATTTCACGAAAAACGGACCTTTCACAAAATGTCTGGACAGACCCCTGTTAACTTATGGATACAGGTTAAGGTAAATTAATAGATACGGGTTAATAAACTCGGGAGAAAACTTGTATGGATTAGTTATATCTTTTTGTTACTGGACCTTGCCTGTAAAAATTAAAAAATTTACCCTGTTGACCAGCGTCTAAATTTAAAAAAAATTTTACCTTTATATTAGTTACTTATTAGAAGTTAAATCTACTAGGATACTAACAAGGACTTTAAGAATTTATACGGTAGGGATTCTAAAGGTGATTTTAGTTAATTTTGAACATCTAAAGTAAACTATGCTTAAGTTATCTTATCTAAATGCATTGAGTAATTTTCATTTTTATTAATATTTGTTGAATGTGCTTGTGCAAGTATTTTGTTTTATTTAAATAATTTTTTAATTTTTTTTCTTCTAGGAATGACTTTAATATTAAAGTTTTAGATGCATTTGTAGAACTGCATGATTTCACAGATCTTATACTTGTACAGGCTCTAAGGTGAGTATTAGACTTAGTTATTATATTTATAAAGTGATATTTTTAAATCAGAAATTAAACTTGTTCAATTGTTGTGTAATAACTAGTACATTACACCTTTTATTGTAATTAATACGGAAAATTATTAGAAATTATTGAATAATGATATCATAGGTAACAGTTGTGATGTTTAACTATCTTTTTAACCTTATGTTCATTTGTGTTTGTTAAGATCGCTTAACTTTTTTACTCCCTTATTTTTATCTTAACACTTTTATATACATACTTTACCCATTATTAAACTTATGACTCATAAATAAATTAAAGCATTGCTTAAAAGATGTTTTTATTTTTTTTTTGTGTCAGTCTGTCTATAAAATTTTGAATTGATTGATGCAGAATATTGACTGTTAATTTGGTTTAAAAAGTGCTGTAGGTTAAAAATTTGTACTTTTAAAAAAGTGCTAGTGATAATAGATATATTCTTAAGTGTGTTACGGCACACTATGCTTAGTTACATCAGACAGTGAACTTGATTTAATTTTGTAATCATCCTTTTTTTTTAAAAAAAAAAAAACATAGTGGTTGGTGTTCAATCAAATTTACCATTTTTAGAACTTAATATAAATTCCTATCTGTTATGCAGGTGGGTTTTACTATGGGGGCACCCCAAAATTCCGGGTTTTCCGCATTATCATCCCGGGTCTAAGAATTAGGAGCAGAGCATAAGGAAATATTGCGGAATTCATTGTTTCTCAAAACCATTGGTTCTCGCACTTTCACTAATTAAAATATTTATAATATGGCGACATTTTCACAGGATTCCACAATCTAAAATTCAAATTTATAAATTTTTGCTAATTCCCGTTATCGAGACGTTTACATCCATGTGATTCTTCTACCAATAGGCAGAAATCCAATTTAATTCTTCAGGTTTGGCGGATTTTCGCCATTTCGACTGTGTCGGAATCTACAATATCGTTATTTCAAGTTTATATATTTTTATTTAAATCATTTTTCCATTGAAATTTCGTTTTAGTGACTGTCTATATTTATTTACACTGACATTCATATGGATATTTTGGCTTATAGTCGGTTATTGGATTTCTTTAAAAATCAATTTAATATAAATTGCTGATATCTTGCTCCTGTTGCTTTTACATAAAATTTTTTTCTGTTGAAAATTTTTTAAATAATATAACTTAAAGTGTAATGATTTTCAGACAATTTTTGTGGAGTTTCCGTCTTCCGGGAGAGGCCCAAAAAATAGATCGCATGATGGAGAAATTCGCACAACGATATTGTCAATTGAATCCTGGTGTTTTTAGTAATACAGGTATGTCTTAAGAGCCCTTTAAATGCACTCTGTCCTGTCTTGTGTAGCAATTTTTTTTATAATAAAATGCTTACCTTTTATTCATGATGGCTTTAAATTCAGTTTTTTTATATATATATTAGTTGAAAATGAATTTCATACATGAGAATCTGTAAATGTATTAGAGATGAGAAATAAATCATTCTTTGTAATGAGAATGGTAATATTTAATAATCTGAGGAAAATAAAATATATTTTATTAATTGTATAACATTTTGAATGAAAAAGGGGTGGAAATTACCTTTTTTTATAAAGAAAAATACAGATTTAAGCTAAAATGCAAACATAATAACCGCATTAGAGTTAAGTGTATACAGTCTTTGAAAAAATTCTCATGGTTTGAGGGAGATTGCAGTTCTTACTTCCGTGTTTAAAAGAAATCAGGGATAATTTATTCTACCAAATTTTAGTTAATTGAAGCTTAATGTTCTTCACGTGGTTATTCGTTATACTTTGTTCTTGATTTGTTGTCATGACAAATTATCGTTATCTTGTGTTTATTTATAATAATTAATATCTATCTTTTTGCTTTTACTGTAACTATATTTAATTGAAGGTAAATGACGTTTCTTGTTTGAAAACCTAGAATATTTTATTGTGATTCCTTATCATATGACGGTTTTTTTAATATTCCTTGAAAACTTTCTGATTCAAAAATATAAGTTTCTAGTGCACATAATGAAAAATCATTTCATTATGTGCCATATCCGAAAAAAATCCGAATTATTGAATTTTTGGCTAATTGTTATCCGGAAGTTTCCGAAAATCAGAGGTCTGGAAGTTTCAAGAAATCATCGATCGTATTTATGTCTAAGAATTCTTGTATGTTTTATTTTAGAAATATTAAAACTAGAATTTATAATTTGCATCTCTTTCATTTGTAAATATTTTTTCTTTTAGGATGATAAGTGTGATAAGACTTAAAAGTAAACTTATACATAATTATTCATTTAAATTATGCGACATATAATTTATTTAGAATTTTATTTTTTTAAAATATCAATGATTTAAATTTATGAAGACATTAATTTTTTGAAATGCGTCATTAATGATTTTACTCGAGAAATTTTCAGGACTTTTTAAGTTTGGCTCACAATCATCCCTGCATTAGTGTAATGAAATTTTAATGTTTTATTGCACTTTAGCATTTAGGGTGACCCGGGGTAATTCACGATCACTCTGTTTCTGGGGTAAATAATGATCACCTAGTGTGGGCCTACTGTTGAGATTAAAAAAATGAGATAATATTGAATAATCATTTAAAAAAAATACTATGATTACGCAAATATTTTTACACTCTACTTTTGTCTCAAGACTTTTACAGGTACAAAATAGTAAAAATGGTGGAAAAATACAGTTTGAATTTTATTCAAATTGGTATAGTAATTGTTTTTTAGTCCTATTTTATTAAAATACAAATGAGCAAATCATAATGAATTGCAAAAATTTAAACCATTAATGTTATTTTCTCATAATTTATGCTTTACGATTTTTATTTCTTACTTTTCATTTAAATTAGTTACATAGTTAGTGCCTAAATAAGCCATTTTGGTACACAAATTTCCTTTTGCAACAAATATTATCACAAAAATCAGGGTGAAAAACATTTCATCTGATATTCGTAGTTAGACTGCATTATCTAAAACAAGACATTTAACAAGAAATTAAACAATCTGAGAAAAATAAACTGCAATATAAAAATTATACACATTTTCCATAGATTGACTTATGCTTGCTGTAATATCAACTCATGCAGAAAAATATTTATTCTATTTTAATGAGGGAGCAGGTATTACAACAGTCACAAAAAATAAAAAAAGTATGCATTTTGTTCTTTAGTTAACCCAAAGTGTGATCAAAAAATATATTTTATTTGTAATTAATGTTAAATATTTTCAAGAAAATTCAAATTTAAAAAATAATTCTAAATTTTTTTTTTAACAAGATGAGTACTTTCCTTCAAAATACAAGATACACAAAATATAGATTAAAAATTTANTGATCACTAAAAATTTAAGATCTTTTAAATTCTAATTAGATTTTCAAACAAAAGAAGGTAGAATAGGACTCATCTCATATATCTTCAAACTTCCAGTAAATATTAAAATTCTATCTTGAATAGTTTTTTCACAAAATAGATGTTTGCATTTTTTGATCAATAATTACCCCAGGTCACCCTAAATTTTTTAAAATTCCCTATTTCATGGTCCATAGTGTTTTTAAAAAGTGCATGAAGGTGCTTATTTTCGACTTTCATTTTTTAAAAGCCCCTAAAGGTGCTTTTTTCATGGGGTGTTTTTAAAAATTGCTTAATTTTCCCTTTTCCAAAATGATATTTTTCCTTTGCCATGGTGATTTTCGCCACGAATTATGCAAAAAGACACTTTTTGCATTGTTCTATTCAACGTTTTCACAATTCATTCAACCCTAATCTATTTTGGCGTATTGTCAGTCTGTATCGTATGAAAACTTCATTCATTTAATACGATTCAAAATTTCATGATTTTTGACAACTGTCAAAAACAATGCCAAAAGGTTTTTATTTTTTTGATTTGACAGTTAAAACAAGATAAAACCGTTAATTGTCAAAAACTTAACAACCCTGCCTAATTATATTTTTTTAAAGAGCTTAAAAATAATTTTTTAGTGCTAGAAAAGTGCTTAAAAGATGCTTATTTGGGGGGGGGGGGCTACAGAACATATTTGTAGAACAGTTTATATGCGGATTATTTTTTAATCTGTTTTTTTTTAAATTTTTATTATTTTGCAAAATTTACTTAATGGATTTTTGTGTGTTATTAGTTGCAGGTTGTCCACTGGACTGATTTCAAAACTAAAAACTCAGAAACAAAAAATTTAAACTGTGTATTTTATTGAACAACCAAAAGAATTATCGCAAATTAAATTACAGTCCTCTGTATTTATATTTTTTTCTAGAACATCTGTTCGCAGCTTTTGCTGCTTAATTCCAAAATAGCTTTCATAATAGATCCCTTTGTTTCTGATATTTTTAATTTTGATTCCGTCTGTCTTCTGCTGTATGAATAAATGATTATAACTTAATTATTATTCTTGTGCCCCTTTTTATTTCAAAGTATGCTAAAAAAATATTTATGTTTTAGATACGTGTTATGTCTTGTCTTTTGCCATTATAATGTTGAATACTTCTTTACACAATCCTAGTGTAAAAGAAAAGCCTACTGTAGACACTTTCATTACAATGAATAGGGGTATAAATAATGGTGGAGATCTTCCCAGAGAACTTCTGGAGGTAATTAATTTTATGAATGCTGTGAATATATTAACAAAACTTTTACCACTATTTATAGAATTTTATAATTTAAGTTTTTTTCTGATTTGATGTTACATTTGTACTGGAAATTATGTACTGCCTTTTTTATATCAACACTCTCATGGTCCCACGGTGGCCTGGTCATAAGGACACGGTTCCCAGTAGAACACTGAGGTCAAGCATCACTGGCTGTGGTCAGTAAGCGGGTGGGTGACCATTTAAATCAGCCTGCTTAGAGATTGAGGGTCTGTAAAGTCCTCGTTAAAACTGATCTACCTTAAAGGTTCTACTGTTCAACTTAGCGTGCAGGCCATCCCTTCTGTAGTGGATCAAGACTGCGCTGTCATGTCCAGTGTTTTCATCATAGAAAAAAATGGGTGTTCTGAAAGGGGTTCCGTGGTTCGATTGTGTTCTGTTGTTCGAAAAGGTTTTGAATACTGGTAAATAGGGAAGCTAGATAATGAAAGATCCAGGAAGAAAAGTGAAACGGATTTTATTCTAAATAGCGTAATTCGAAGCTTCTTCCAAAATGAGAGAAATTCACGAATTTTGAAATTTATTTATAGAATCCGCGAATTTCTCGTAGTAATAATTTTTTAATGCGAGAAAAGAAAAAAAAACGCGAGATTCTCGCGCTGTAGTGAAAACACTGTATGTCTCTGAATCATCCTCGGGGATGTCACCAATAGCTCGTTGTGTACCTCTAGTGTGACTTAAATAAAATTCATAACTATCCACCCATTGTTATCATGGTTTTGTTCTTTTATGAGGATGTTTTACCAATAGAGAAACTAAACTTTTCATGGCTAATTCTGTTTCACCTTCATTGGTAATTAAGATAAATCCACATGATTTACCTGGACTCATTTTATAATTACTAATTGAGGTGTAACAGAATTTGCCATTACGCACTCCTCATTATAGTGTCCCTTTAAGGAGATTTAACATGAAATGTTTATAGTAAAAAATTCGATACAAAGTGGTCTTTTCTTTTTTTAGGAATATTTAATTAATGTATTTTTATTATATCTCTTAACCTCTTGAATTGTGTACAAAATCATGGCTAATTCTGTTTCACCTTCATTGGTAATTAAGATAAATCCACATGATTTACCTGGACTCATTTTATAATTACTAATTGAGGTGTAACAGAATTTGCCATTACGCACACCTCATTATAGTGTCCCTTTAAGGAGATTTAACATGAAATGTTCATAGTAAAAAATTTGATACAAAGTGAAGTGGTCTTTTCTTTTTTTAGGAATATTTCATTAATGTATTTTTATTATATCTCTTAACCTCTTGAATTGTGTACAAAATCATGAATTTTGAATAAATGATTTTTTTTTATAGATTAGAAATTATTTTTGAAAAATAAAATTTATAATTTTTACTAATGTTAATGAAATATGTCACTTTATTCTAAAAAACTTGAGTCGATGTTAATCATTTTATAGACTGTATTGTTTCGACAATTATTCGATTTTCATTTTTTAGCAATTTTTATTTAATATCGCCTCTTTTATTTATTTTGAATTACTATCATCATTCAGTATAAAAATTTATCTAATTCAATATGATTAAACTTTATTCTGTCCGTCAGAAACTATTGGCATTAACACTGATAAATATTTTTAACACCTCTTTTGATGACATATTACTGAGCATTTCTTTGTAATCACTAGGGTCTTTATGACAGTATAAAGCAAGAACCTTTCAAAATTCCTGAAGATGACGGCAATGATCTCATGCACACGTTCTTCAACCCAGATAGGGAAGGATGGTTATGGAAACAAGGTGAACTTCTTTTTTAGTATTTCTGCAGTTTGCATGACTAGTCATTGCAGTTTTCTTTTTTTGATAGTTAGACTCACTTTATGCACTATATTGATTAGAGCTAATAGCTTTTTTTTTAACTGATATTTTAGTGAAAACATTTCTTTTATAGTTTTAGAATTAATTTTGGTCTTTTAAATTATGACCTAAGTTTTCTCCCTCATGTCTGTAAATTTGAAGTGTAATTTTTGATTAACTCCAGTTTTTTTTGTTACTGTATTCCTAGTTTATTTACGCAATAAAACTGGTAAATTTAAATTCAACTTTTACTATTTAAATGTGCAATGAAAGAATTTCTGTTTCACTTTAATTGCTAAATTTTTTCAGATATTTTTGATCAAAATTGTTTTAAGCTTAAAATTTGCTGAATTAAATTAAAATTATGTTCAATTTCCTCAATGGCATACTGACTGCTCCAAACCAAAATCTACTTCAGTGCTAAAGTTAAAAAAATATAATTAATTTCTGTAAAATTTGTGATATAAAATGTTAATGTTATTTATTTTAATTTTCTATTTTTGAAAAAAAAAAAATTCTTAGCATAATTCCTGATAAATTAATTTCTAATGTTTTATTAAAGAAGAAAAATCTTAGCTGCATTCTGGCAAAACATGAAATGGTTGTTATTAATTGAAATTTTAAAATTAAATTTAGGAGACCACAAATTTTAGTTACAATGTTAAAAATTTAGTAGATTATTCCACTGAATAATTAAATGTGCCTTATTTCTAGCATACTATTTTAAAATATTTTTTTAAAATAATGACTTTATTGTAGCTTTTGTTAAGATGCTTTTTTTTAGTCCTAAATGTTATTAAGAATGAGTTAAAATTACATAATTTTATTTGTATAATATTTTTTGATGTATAATATTGTACAAATAAAATCATGTAATAATAATTTTTTTTTCTGTCTAATATTTACTTATGCATATTTTTTATAGCTTAAAAAACAAGGGCCTTATTTGTTTAATGATTGGCAACAGCTATTTTGTTAACAATCACAAATCGTTAAACGCTTAATTATTAATACATACCCATTGTAATTTTGACAATCAGAATAAAATTTTTTTAGAAGTTCTAAAAATTTTTTAATGATTTTTCTTTGTGTCATACTTATTAGCAGACAGTTTCAGGTACAGGGAGTATAATATTTTAGGACCCTAACTAAGAAAAAATAGTATCATAAAGAAATTTAATGAAGGGAAATCGAAAGTATAGCTGCTTAAAACATTAACACTGATATAATAACAAAACACAAGAATACTATTCCAGTTACTCAACTTTTCACTCTGCCATATTTTACAATTTTGTAAAATTGTCTAAATCATATTCTGATAACAATATAAATATTTAATTTTTTAATTAACAAAATACGCTTGCGTAAAAATTATTGTCATTCTGTTACCATTTACATTTTTATTAGTACATAATTGGAATTCTTTAATAGTAACACTTGTATACCAGTGAAGACTGTGTTTTTTTTAATGGAGCAGAAACTTTTTAGCAAAATTTTTGTTGTTGTTGTCATGTCTGTTAATTTAAATAGTTGTATAAAAATATTTTTTTGTTCTGTCTGCAAGATAATTTACTTCAGTGCGATTTTATTCTAAATCAATGTAATATTGATTAATGTTTTTATCAAACTATTTAGATAAAAGAATTTTTTCCTTATAAATGTCATGCTGTGTTACTATATTTAGTAACTAACATAACTTAAGTGGTAACTGTTATGACTGACTACAAGATCAAAATTTTGAAGATTTTCTCTTAAAAGAACAAAATTTAATCAGAATGTTTGCCATGAATTATGCAAAAAAGGGTTTCTCACCTTGTTCTATTCAAAGTTTTCTCAATTCATTCGACCACAATCAATTATGGCATACCGTCGGGCCATAGTGTATGAATTTACATGTTAATAATATGTGCAGGTCTGCATGTTGGTATATTGAGCTGGACTTTATGGGAAGTATTCTGTCACTTTGATTCGCAACTCTCTGCATTTTGAAAGATATTCCTAATATCAAGCTTCATTTTCCACCATCTGAAATCGAAGAAAAACTCTCTTTAATTTTTGCTGATCAAAGAGACTGATTCCATTGTTAGTAAAGCATCATCATCGCACTCTTTTATTTATAGATCAGTGCCATAGAGGCTCTAAAGAGTGAAACCTTCATTTTTTTATGACTTTCTTAAGTGTCTTACATTGTTTTCAAGTAAAAAAAAGATTATTTTTTTAGTTTAAACATGATAGATATTCCTTTTATTAATTTGTGAAAAAAAATTTCTTCGTCACGCTATCTTCTTTTTTTTTGTACGATTTTGTTGTTTATGCCTTTGCTAATTAATGTACTTGACATTTCTATCCTAAGTGTCCACATGCTTTTCTGCCATAAAATATATGTTAATTAAATTTGATGATTGCATTTACTAGATTTAAATTACACAATAATTTTGTTCGTAAATTTAAAATGTAAATGTATTGATCTTTAAGGAATGTTTTTTTTAATGCCACAGGAAGCTCGAAAATCAGTAAGTCAATTCTGGAAGATATTCTACCCCTCTTTTTAATTTTACCTCCACATTGCTTTTTTTTTTTAATTTGTAATTTTTTTTTCTTTTTTTTTTAAGCATACACAATGAATGGCCGCAGCATGAGTTTTATATCCTAAGTGGGCTGTTTCTAAACTTTTTAATTTTTTTTTTTGAAATTTCTGTTGCTTTTGAATTGTTTTATGTGCCAAAATTTCCCAACAATTCAAACATTTAATAAAAATTTACATTATATGACTTTTCATGACTATCAATGATTTTTATTTTTTTGAAAATTCTAAAACTTAAAAAAATTTTATAATTTATTATGGCACTATTGTTATTGCTATTATTACTTAGTGCCGGTAAAAGATTTCCGATTTCTCATTTATTTTTGCATTCTAATTAATTTTAAATCACTATCAGTAGTTAAAAATATGCAGCTTAGAAATATTGGGGTTGTTTTGGAAAGCTTGTGCGGAGAGAAATTTAAATGCAGCATATTTTAATCTTAATATACATTTTTATAAATTGTATTGCTATTTTTTATGCATCATTTAGGAAACATAAAATTTATACACCTCTGCAAGCTCTCATAAGTATATGATATGAGAGCTGTTTTTATTTGAGCCTAGACAAGTTCAAATTTTGGCACATCATTATTGATTAGCATTTGTGTGAAAGCTAAATATTTCAAATGTCTTGTTGAATGCTTTAATAACTATTATTTGTATTAAATGTGCTTTCATTTCACTTCTAAGTTGATATAAAAGTTCTGGATATATTTAGTATTTATTGCATTTTAACATATTTAAATGTAATTTGTTTTCATGATTAATATGGTTGTCCAGTTTTCATTCTTGTTTTTTGCTCATTCTTTTATTCTTGGTGTTTTCTTTTGTGGTTAAAATAAAATAGAATTAGTGGTTAAAGAATTTTTAAATTATTTTTTTTAAAATTCTTAATTGTTTTTTTAATACAGCTAAATTGATGTTTTTCTTTTTAGGTTATCAAAGTGATACTAATGTTTAAAAATAGTAAAATATCTTGAGATCAAATCAAAAAAATAAACTTTAACATTTTTATAAACTTTTTAATGATACTTTTTGAAATTAGTTTATGGATAAATTTAATGAAATGTAATACTTGAGGAAAATCGTTGAAAACTATTAAAGAGACCAGAAAGTAACGTCATTTCGGTGCATTTGACATTTGTTATCAAGATTTTATTTTGAATCAATAATGTATTCCCCCTCGTTAGCAACAACCTTTCAATGCCGGATCAGAAATTAATCAAAATTGGACGAAAAAAATGAATTGGTTTCCAAGACTAACAAATATATAATGTGCCGAAAATACATTACATTCCGATTCCATAATCAGGGGTCTGTTTATAAGAACAGACCCTTCCCAAAATAATTAATCTTTTAATCGGACCCTTCACAATTTGTTTATCTTCATTATTGTTTTGTCAATCCAATAAACCCTTCCCGGGGAAGGGGGAAAACAAAGATGGTACAAAATGAACCCTAAGTTTAAATTCCAAATGTAGTATTCTAAGAAAATATTTCTACTTTTACAAACATCATATGCACGTTCTTATTGATATTAAATGATGATTTTTTTTGTGAATAAATAATTGATGGTTTTATATTTGTTCATAAAATTAATTAATAGAATATTATGTAAATAATAATTAATTTTTGGCAACTTTTTAAATAAAATATTATAAATTTAAGAATTAAGAAGACGTAACACATTAAAAGTGATACATAACTAAGTTGTGTTATTTAAAATATGTCAATTGAAATTATTGAAAATGTGAGTGATTTTGTTTCCATTATTCGTTTGAAATTAATATTCTGTGTTGAGCAGTATAGGCTAAATACCAAATATTTGTATGTTACAACTCTAATTTAGTAGCAGCAATTGTTGAGCAGAATCTTGTATCTATTTACAATTGACAAACTTCTTGAAAAGGTTTTTAGCAATTTTTGGAATAACAGGACCCTATTTGCAGAAATTCACAAAAGCAGGACCCTGGATGAAAGAATGTGACTTAACGCACAATTTTACAGAAACAGGACTTTTCACAAAATGTCTGGTCAGACCCCTGATAATTATTTTTGATCCAGTCAAATTTAACAAGCTTTACCAATTTTTAATAAAAAAATCCTCGTTATTTCTCTTCATTATGCTGTTTATCATGTTTTTCCTTTTTTTCTGAGCTAAATAACTATTTTCTGTTATACATCTTGTTACTAAAGTATTTATTTATATGCAATATTAATAGTTTTTTTGTTCCGTTTCAAATACGTAAATTTTTGTTAGAAGCATGTGTCTTCCCGTTAATCCACTTCATTATACAATTTATCATATTTTCCCTTTTTTCTGAGCTAAATGACTATTTTCAGTTTTACATCTTGACTCTAAAGAATGAATTTTTATTTATTTGCAATAAAAATAACTAAATAGTTTTGTTTTTTTCTTTTTCTTAAAAAAAAAAAAATTACTTATATTTTTCATTTGAAGCATGTTTCTTAAATTCTACTTTTAGATTTTCTGTAGATTTTAGCAAATCTGAAATCTTATATCTCTTTTTTAGGTGGTCGTTATAAAAGTTGGAAGCGAAGGTGGTTCATTCTCAACGATAACTGTTTATATTACTTTGAATATACTACAGTAAGAATTACTTTCTTTGCATTTGTTTTTCAAATTTTTACTGACACACTTAAATTTTTATTCTAAAATTTCCTTTGCATTTTTAATTACTATAAATATATTGTATTTATAGTTTATTTGAGCATAATTGGATAATTTGAACTAATGTTGGCACAAAATTTCAAAATACTTCTCTTGTTGACATTATTTTTAGAAAACTATTTTTTTTCTTCTTTTTGTTTTGCTTACTTTTCTGCGTAACAAACCTGTTTTTTTAAGTTTTGTTGAGAAATATAGAGAAAACATTCATAAAAAATTACCAATTAGTAAAAATGTCAGAAAGTTAATTAATAAATTCATCTGAAAGTAAAATATTGATCGTGGCATAATGGATGAATATAGCTGAATCAATAAGTATCTCTATTTCCACAATATAAAGCTTTATATGTCGCAAATATATTACAGGAAAAGAGGGGGGGGGGGAAGTTTTTGTATTCAGGGTGTATGGTGAATTCAATTTTTAGATCAAACGGTTATAATGTAATTATTTCTTAGTGTAATAAAAATATTAATTTCTCTTAAAATTAATGAGATTAAATTATTGCTGGTTTCACATTGGAAAAATTAATTTTATATTTTACTGTATTTGAATTATAATTACTTTTTACTTTTAAATATAACCATTGATTTATACTTGAACACGTTTTTGCCTGATAGAGTTTATTTTGATAAATCTTGCTTTTTTTTGATAAAAATTAAAGAAATGTCAAAATATTTAAATTTTGAACAACTTGATTAGTACCTCTGCATTTTAAAATTTGAATATTTTAGTTTCAATGCTTTATTTAATTACTATTTTTGTAAATTGCAGATAAGTGAAAAAAGTTGTTTTTTTTGTTCTTTTTAAATTTTTTTCCAAAGATTAAATTTATTAGAAAATTATTTTTTTGAATTCTTTCACAGCAATGCTCACATTGGATAACACAGAAAAAATTACTTATAAGTATTTAATGTTAAATAATAGACAAAACTTTTTCATTGGATGCTTTTAACTATCTACTGAGCTGGGTTCAGTGAGATTCTAGCACTGTCATGTGCAACTCAGCTGCATTTTACAAGATATTCTCAATTCTAGGCTTCGTTTTCCACTTTCTGATATTGAACCGAAAGATCTCTCAATCTTCTTACGGTGACTAATATAGTTAAGAAAAGAGTTCTTAGTCCGAAACGGAAACTCGCTATAACACAATAATCTTTTTAACATCATCTGTAAACAATGCTTGCTTGGTTATACGAAATGTGTACTATTGTTGTGTCTAAATTTTCTTCAGTTTTCCTTTTACCCAAATTTTTTGAAATGCTGACCATAGTTAAAATAAGGTTTTTGTTAATAAAAAAAATACAAAATTAGAGAAAGACAAAAATATAGGTCACTCAAAAAATAAGTAGAGATATGAATAGCTTCATGAAAAAATTAGTGATTTATTATTCAGTGATTGGTGTAGAAAGATGTATAGACTTCGCTGTTATTTTTATCTTAAATTTATTTTTTATCTTAATTGTAAAAAAAAAAAATCAGAAAATTTTTTAGAAAAATAATCAAATCCTTGATTTAATATATGTGCCATTATTGTAGTAAGGTACATTTACAAGTCAATAGTGTATAAATTTCTGAAATTTCTAGCAAAAAGCCTTAATAGTGTTAGTTGGCCAAAAAATAAGTTCACTCTGAAAATCATTTTAGAATGGCAGTTATGGTTGTTTCGAATAAAATCAAAAATGCATTTTTTTGCAAAAAAAATAAAATAAAAAATACTTAGATCACATGTAGTCTGAAAATATTTTATATTTTGATAAATTTTATGTAAATATGTATGAAAAGTTCTCCAACTTTCAACAATATGAAGGAAAACATTTTTATCAGTGTGCATTTTAATTTTTAAGAAAATGTGTATTTGTTCTCTAGGATAAGGAACCTAGGGGGATTATTCCATTGGAGAATGTTCAGGTTAGAGAAGTAGCAGACAGGAACAAACCGAACTGCTTTGAACTGTTCTCTGTGGGAAGTGATCTAATCAAAGCCTGCAAAACAGACTCAGAGGGGAAAGTAGTGGAGGGAAAGCATACCGTCTATAGAATGTCTGCTGCCACACCAGAAGAGAAAGATGATTGGATCAAGTGTATTAGGTAAGATCAGTTCAAATCTTTATTTAATTTTTTCTTTTAAGAGATATGCAAAGTTTTATAATAACATGGTGTGAAGCGTTTTCAAAAACCACTTAAAGGTGCTTTTTTCATTTGGTGTTTTTAGAAAGTGCCTAATTTTTCCTTTTTGAAAATTAGATTTTTTTCTTTGCCATGTTGATTTTTGCCTAGCACTATGCAAAAGCGTGCTTTTTCACATTGTTCTATTCAACGTTTTTACAATTCATTTAACCACAGTCCATTTCGGCCTACTGTTGGTCCATAGCGTATGAAAGCGTCATTCATTTTATATGTTTGATGAAATACTTGGGAGTCCTCATGTGCGTCTATTGAGCTGGGTTTGGTGAGATTTTAGCTCTCTCAAGTACAACTCTGCTGCATTTTACAAGATATTCTCAATTTCAGGCCTCTGAAATCAAACCAAAAATCTTTCGATCTTTTTATAGTGGCAAATACAATCAAGAAAAGAGTTCTTTGTCGGAAACTAGTTGTTTTATCATAATCATGTAAAGTCTTAGAAAACTATTTTGCATTTTGTTAATGTATATAGTTCTTAAAAATATTTTTTGAATGCTTTAAAAGTAATTAAAGGGTGCTTATTTTTTGTTGAAAGGTTTGGTTACGCACCCTGAATAAGAAATTATTAAATTTTTTATTAATTTTTATAGTTTTAAAATTAGTTTTTATATTATTACATATGTGAATTTTAATTGGTAATCTAACATTATTACGTTATGTATAAAATAAATTAAGGCACTTTCGAAATTTTGTACGGTGAGACCTTGGTTAAACAGTCACTCTTTAGCGATGAAATTATCTATAGTTAAGGAAAGAGTACATTAATAACTAAGTTTAATGCTGTAAATTGTTTTTAGAATAATTGCAATCCTATAGAAATAGTTAAATAATTTACAATAACTATTCTCAATGATATTTATTTGAAATTTAAAAAAATACTTTTTCAATTCAAAAAATAACATTGTATATATATGTATACATAATTCTAGATGTAGCCACTGAGAAATGAGTATGTTTTTCCTATTTACATAGACATTCAAGTTAGTGATACCGAATAGGCACTTTTAGTTTGGTTGTTAGGTTTACACCCTTATCACCTCTTTTAATTTATCACCTTTTTTAAATTAAATTTTTATACTCAAAAACTAAAAAAAGGGGATATATTTGTTACTTCTTAAATTAGTAAAGAAAAATCTTACAGGAAATTTGCAAAAGTTTTCAGCTATACTTAAGCTTAATAG
Organism: Parasteatoda tepidariorum; assembly: GCF_043381705.1. NCBI lineage: Eukaryota > Metazoa > Arthropoda > Arachnida > Araneae > Theridiidae > Parasteatoda > Parasteatoda tepidariorum. The sequence continues at coordinate 82,633,474 of NC_092209.1, read as the reverse complement.
GTAATTTAGAAATTCAAACAAACTATCATTAAATCAGGAAAAATCAAAATCTGTGTGTATATTTTAATTTTTCCTGATTTAATGTTTGTTTGGATTTCTAAATTAAAATAAAGCAAATTTGGTTTTAGCTGCTTTAGGCACTTATCCATTTTGATTTAATGTTTTTATAGTTTATTTACTTCTTTGTCTCTTTTTTGCTTTTGTAAATTGAATTCATTTTCTGAAAAGCTTGATAGGTAATATAACTCTTTTCGAGTTCCAAATACAATTATGCTTGCCTATCAATAGAATAAATAGGCTGTTCTGACACATATTTTCACTACATCATGGGAAATATTATTGTATAATGCATATTAATAGGTTAATAAAATGATAAAAATAGACGGTAATCTTTCGCACCATTTTGTTTTCATGTTTTTCAATAAAATGTGAATTTATTTTATTTTGTGTAGAATTTTGTTGTTAAAAATCTAGAGTTATTAGTTAGCCTAGTGTTAGCCCTTTTTTTAAATTTATTTTTCTGGCTTCATTTTACTAAATGTAATTGAAATTGAGCCTTTTATTCTATCAATATTTTAGCCTGTTCTTTTCTAATATTTACAATTTATAAATGCCATGCTTTTCCTAAATTTTGTATTAAACCATATCCAATCAATATGTATAATTAAAATAATGAACATGAATTATGTATCAATTAAATTGTGTAATTTTTTTTATATTCCAGGCAAAGCATTAGTCATAATCCATTCTATGATATGTTGGCTGCACGAAAAAGAAAAGCCCAACATGTAAAATAAATTATCTTTTATATTTGTACATTTTGTGGAGTTGCCAAGATTGTAAGCATGCATGTACAATTGTGCTTTGCAATTTTAAGTGATATATTTGTTCAAAGTCCTCCAAAGAAGTAGCGAATGAAAAATATTGGACTTTGTCATATTATGTATATTTGTCTATTTGTACTATAAATGATTAAATTGTGTAAAAAAAAGGTAGTTTTCTTTTATTTATTCAAATAAATGTATATATTTTTAATTTGTGTTAATTTTGAGTACAATTATTTGCAAATTATTATTTTCCTCCATCTGAGAATGAGAAGCCTTAAAAATTTTATGTCATTTTGATGTACCCTATATTTTGTATATCGGCTTTCTAGTCTAATGTGACTTTGTGTGTGTTGAATGTTTAAAACATAATCATGTTAATGGGTGGCATACCAAGTGAGAATGTAAATATAACAATTAAGAAAATTTATTTTATAACAGGGATGAGATTTTTCCGCTTTTTAGCGGATTTCCGCTTTTTTCACTTTTATCTCTTGAATTTCAGCTTTTTTTTAAATCAAAAATTCAGATTTTCTAAAAATTTCACTTTTTCAGAAAATTCACCGATTTTCAAAGAGAAACAGAAAATTCAAACTACATAGCTACCCATCCTTTCTAATTTTTACTTATTTTAGCTATTTTCTCCCCTTTTACACGCAGCAGATAAGATTTTCCGAATTTTTTACCCGCCCTTCAGATAGATCCGATTTTCGTAGTTCAAACGAAGCTGCTTCTGACAAGCCTTTTAGAGGTCCCAAACCTGGAATCTGCTAATATCTCGATTCTTATTCACACGATTTTAATATCAAACATAGCTTTTCATATTTGCGTGTTGTGATTCTTATTCACGCGATTTGAATATTGTACGGCGCGATTCTTATTTACGAGATTTAAAAATC